>NC_087204.1:87480364-87508224 GCF_015104395.2 Macrobrachium nipponense
AAGAGGCAACTATTAGGCATGAACCTAATAGGCGTCTAGCTTCCAGCATGTGGGTGCGGACCTCTTCCCAGAAGCTTCTGTGAATGAGGTACATCACGAGGCTGCTAGGCTTAGAGCCAGATGGGGTATCTCATCCAAAAGGAAGCAAGAGAACGCCCCTGCTGCTGGTAAGAAACTGAAGAAGACTGGTAGGAGGTTCCAACCATATCAGAAACAGCAGACAACAACAGCACTTCGTCCAAGCTGTCCCAGTTACACAACAGGGGCAGCCCTCGACGTCTAAACAGACGCAACCCATTCCTCCTGTTGTCTCCTCAGAACCAGCCCTCGACCTCTATACCGTCTCGCCAGCTTTCAACTCAATGTATGAGAGCCAAGCCTTCCCAACCTTTAACAGGTTCTCTAGGGAAGCAGGGCGAGAGGTCACTTTCGCCAACGAGGTACAGGAAGAGCTGCAAGAGGCAAGCACTTCAGAGGAGGGCGTGGAGGTCAACCCACTCAACAGCAGTGAGGCTCCCCAGGTAGGAGGGAGGCTGTTCCTCTTCCGTCACAGGTGGGGGTTCAGCAAATGGGCACAGAGCATCGTGTCCAAAGGATTGGGTTGGAGTTGGATCAAAGATCCTCCACCAAACAAGTCATTCTATCAGACCATCCACAAAGGAGTTGACAGATTATGCGGAGGAACTCCTTCAGAAAGGAGCTATTGCGAGAGTCAAGCATCTAAAATTTCAAGGTCGCTTGTTCAGCGTGCCAAAGAAAGGCTCAACAAAAAGAAGGGTAATCTTAGACTTGTCAAAGCTAAACTCTTTCATTCGTTGCGACAAGTTCAAAATGCTGACCATCTCGCAGGTGCGGACCTTGCTTACCCGGGGGGCCGTCACCACCTCTATCGATCTTACAGACGCATACTATCATATCCCTATAGCGAGACACTTCCTTCCATTCCTAGGCTTCAAACTAGGAAATCAGACGTTCTCCTTCAAAGTGATGCCCTTCGGACTGAATGTAGCCCCCAGGGTATTCACAAAAATAGCGGAAGTAGTAGTCCAACAATTGAGAACACAAGGGATAATGGTAGTAGCGTACCTCGACGATTGGTTGATCTGGGCACCAACTGTCGAGGAATGCCTCAAAGCCACAAAGAAGGTAGTGCCATTCCTTGAACATCTGGGGTTCCAGATAAACAAAACGAAATCCAGATTCACTCCGGAGTCTCGTTTTCAGTGGCTAGGAATCCAATGGGATTTATCCTCCCACAATCTGTCAATTCCGGTGGTCAAAAGGAAAGAAATAGCCAAGTCTGTGAGGCAATTTCTCAAAAGCAAACAAGCTTCGAGGAGAAACCAGGAAAGAAATCTAGGTTCCCTTCAGTTGCCTCATGACGGACACCCTTCTGAAAGCAAGACTGAAAGATATAAATCGAGTTTGGCGGTCAAGAGCAAACGCCAAGTCTCGAGACAAGTTGTCAGTGATCCCACAGATCCTTCGCAACCAGCTCCGTCCATGGACAAAAGTAAAGAACCTTGCCAAGTTAGTACCCCTTCAATATCCCCTTTCGGTGTTAACCATTCACACGGATGCCTCCCTGTCCGGTTGGGGGGGATATTCTCAATTCAAGCAAGTTTCAGGGGACTTGGTCCCGTTTCAGTTCCGCCAGCTCCACATAAATGTGCTGGAAGCAATGGCGGTATTTCTTACCTTGAAGAGACTCCTCCCCCCAAAGAAGTCTCATCTAAGACTAGTTTTGGACAGTGCAGTAGTAGTACATTGCATCAACAGAGGAGGGTCCAAATCCAAACACGTGAATCATGTCATGATAGCCATCTTTGCTCTAGCAAACAAGCACAAATGGCATCTATCTGCCACCCACTTGGCAGGGGTAAGAAATGTTATAGCGGACGCACTGTCCCGGTCAGTCCCTCTGGAGTCAGAATGGTCCCTAGACGACAGGTCATTCCAGTGGATATGCCTTACAGACCTTACAGACCTTACATCTTGTTCGTTTTGCCCCAGGTCCCTCAGTGTGAGGCACCTCTAATGTCTACCAGAGAGTTGCTAGTACATCTTCCAGTATATTTTGCATCTTCCAATCTTGGATGGTCTGGGATGGAGTTTAGATATTTGTCGAGCTTATTCTTAAACACATCTACGCTCACTCCTGATATATTCCTCAGATGAGCTGGCAACGCATTGAATAGACGCTGCATTATCAATGCTGGTGCGTAGTGGATTAATGTCCTGTGTGCTTTCCTTAATTTTCCTGGTATAGTTTTGGGCACTATTAATCTACCTCTGCTTGCTCTTTCTGATATTTTTAGTTCCATGATATTTTCTGCTATTCCTTCTATCTGTTTCCATGCCTGAATTATCATGTAGCGTTCTCTTCTCCTTTCTAGACTATATAATTTTAAGGATTGTAGTCTTTCCCAGTAGTCAAGGTCTTTAACTTCTTCTATTCTAGCTGTAAAGGACCTTTGTACACTCTCTATTTGTGCAATATCCTTTTGATAGTGTGGGTACCATATCATATTGCAATATTCAAGTGGACTACGAACATATGTTTTATAAAGCATAATCATGTGTTCAGCTTTTCTTGTTTTGAAGTGCCGTAACAACATTCCCATTTTTGCTTTACATTTTGCCAACAGAATTGCTATTTGATCATTGCATAACATGTTCCTATTCATCATCACACCAAGGTCTTTAACTGCTTCCTTATTTGTGATTGTCTCATTATTAGGTCCCCTATATGCATATATCTTTCTTCTCTGTCTCCATAATTTATTGATTCAAATTTATCAGAGTTAAATACCATCCTATTTACCTCTGCCCAATCATATACTTTGTTAAGGTCTCTTTGTAGAGCGTTCCTATCTTCATCACAAGTAATTTCTCTACTTATTCTTGTGTCATCTGCGAAACTACTCACTACCGAATCCTTAACATTACTGTCTATGTCTTCAATCATAATAACAAACAGTATTGCAGCTAACACCGTACCTTGCGGCACACCGGATATTACCTGGCTTCATCCGATTTCTCGTCGTTTGCAATAACTATCTGTTTTCTTTGTGTAAAAATTTCTTTTAACCATCTCCTACTTTATCCACGTTATTGTGTTTTCTAATTTCTTCGCTAATATATTATGGTCTACTTTGTCAAAAGCTTTTGCAAAGTCTAGATAAACCACATCTGTTTTCATTTCCGCTTTTCATATTTTTGAATATGTTCTCACGTGGACTAACAGTGTTGTGTACTTTTTCCGGGTACGAAACCATGTTGTCCTTTATTAAACAAATTATTTTTTATTAAATGTTTCATAATATTTTTCTTCATTACCCTTTCATACACTTTCATAATATGTGATTAGACTCACAGCGCCTATATTACTTGCCTCTAGTCTTGATCCACTTTTGAAAGTAGGGGTAATATATGCTAATTTGTGCTCATCATAAATCTTGCTTGTATCTACACTTTGTCTTAATAATATTGCAAGTGGCTTTGCGATAGAATGAACTACTTTCTTTAACAAAATAGCAGGCACTCCATCAGGCCTGCAGCAGCTCCATTTTTAATTTCATTAATAGCCTGCACAATATCAGCTTCATTAATATCTATGTCAGCTAAATATTCACCATTTTCATCCCTTACTTCTATATCATTATCTTCATTATCTATTCTAGGGTGAATTCTCTCTTATATCGTTCTGCCAATATGTTGCAAATTTCCTTTTTTTCATTCGTTAATCTCCCTCAATTCTTAGAGGGCCTATTTCTATTCTTCTTTTATTCATCTTCTTCGCATATAAGTATAATAGTTTGGGATTTTGCTTGATATTTAATAAGGTTTTTTCTTCCAAGTGCCCGTTTTTCATTTTCTTTTGATTGTATAATCTTTTGTTCTGCATTTTCTATCTTACTTTTTAGTTCTATAACTTTCCATGCATTTTTTTCTTTTGCAAGACCTTTTTTCCACTTTTTTCTGATTTTCTGGAACAAGATCCTTCTGTCTCTTGGTATGCATGACTGATGTTTACTTTTCTTCTTCGGTATATATTTATCCACTATTTTCTCTAATATTTTATATAATATCTCTGTATTTACCTTTATGTCATCACTTACGAAAATGTTATCCCAATCTTTGTTTAATTCTTCACTTATTTCTGACCATTTATATTTTTATTTCTGTAGAAGTTGTATTTTCCATATCCTTCCCACTTTTTCATTTCTTGCTTATCTCTGTTTTCACTTGCTTTTGGAATGGAACTGTTAATTCTATGACATTATGGTCTGAAATACTCGCATTATAAACTATTATTTCTTTAACATAATTCATCTCGTTCACAATACTAGGTCTAAAGTATTTTCCTTTCTTGTTGGCAGGTGATTTATTTGTTGAATGTTGTATTCTAGTAGCATATCTAATAGCTTTTTCGAATTGCCTCTTATCTTCTGCACTACTATTACTCTCTTTTTTATACTGTATAAGTACATCCACAATCTCCTATTCGTTCTTTTTTCCAGTCTACGAAAGGAAAGTTGAAGTCTCCAGATAGGAGAATAGTCCAGTCCTTGTGATTTCTACATATATCATCCAATTTTTCTATTATTAAGTCAAACTCTTTAGTATTAGGAGGTCTATATATTACTATGTTCATTAATTTTTCAGATTCAAATTCTACCGCTATTAGTTCACATTCTGAGTTACTATATTTCTCATATATTTTTCCTTGTTTTTTTGTCTTTCCCATATATTGCGGTTCCCCCTTGATTCCTATTTTTTTCTATCTGATCTATAAGTTTGGAACCCTTTTATTTGATCATCATTCCCAGTCTCTTGGGAATAACAGGTTTCACTATATTCATTATATCTATTTTCTTTTCAATTTGGGTTAGTTCTTCTAAGTACTCTATTTTTCTTTTTGAGTTACTCGTAACTAAACCCTGCGCATTCATCACTATGATGGTTTGCGTGTTTTCTCCTTCATTTAATATTGGTAATAATAAGGATTTTCCCATGTCTCTTTCCTGTTCTGGTATGTTGTTCTTTTTTTCATTTCCAGAAATTCTGACATTAAAAAATCCAACTTTTCCATAATATTTGTTCTTCCTTCATCATAATTATTCATTTTGTGTCTGAATCTGCAATTTTCTCCATATCTGCAATATCCTCTTGCATAATAAAAACAGTTATTATCTCTTGAGTAGAATCTTGGAGCTGATGCATTGAAATTTTTTGCTGACACCTCTGCATATCTCGTTGATGGCTTGCTTTTTTCTTTTACCTGATATTCTTCATTCCTCTCTTTATTTGTTTCTTTCTTTTCGCCTCACAAGCGAACCACAAGCTCCCTTGCTATGTGGCCCCCAACCTGGACCCTCTGGCTTATGCCACGGACGCCCTGTCGTTGGACTGGAATCAATGGAAGAAAATCTATGTATTTCCTCCCAGTGAATCTTCTTTTGAAAGTTCTGAGCAAACTGAGGACTTTCAAAGGACTAGTAGCCCTGATTGCTCCAGACTGGCCAAAGAGCAACTGGTATCCTCTGCTTCTGGAGTTGGGTCTCCGACCTCAACGGATTCCCAACCCCAAGCTGTCGCAACCAGCACAAATGAGGACTGTGTTCGCTTCCTCAGAAATTCTTCAGACCCTAACTTTATGGACTTCATGAAGTTTGCGGCTAAAAAAGATGCTAACATTGATCCACAAAACATCCTTTTTCTGGAATCAGATAAAAGAGAATCAACTATTAGGCAATATGACTCAGCTGTCAAAAAGTTAGCATCCTTCCTGAAAGAAACAAACACTACAACCATGACAGTTAATTTAGCTATATCCTTTTTCAGATCCTTGTTTGAAAAAGGCTTAGCAGCTAGCACCATAACTACTAATAAATCGGCTTTGAAGAAAATCTTTCAGTTGGGTTTCCAAATAGACTTAACAGAATCTTACTTTAAGTCTATTCCCAACAGCCTGTGCTAGACTTAGACCCTTCTAAAGGCCTACTTCAGTTTCATGGTTCTTAAATGATGTCCTCAAACTAGCCTCAGATACTGACAACTCGTCTTGCAACATTCATAATGCTACTTAGAAGACGTTATTTTTATTAAGTCTGGCCTCAGGAGCCAGAATTTCAGAACTGTCGGCTCTATCCAGAGATGCGGGTCACATAGAATTTTTCTCTCCTCAGGGGAAGTTCTACTTTCTCCGGATCGCAGCTTTTTAGCTAAGAATGAGGATCCTCTTGCAAGATGGGCCCCTTGGAAAGTCATCCTACTTCCGCAAGATCCTTCCCTTTGCCCAGTATTAACTTTTAAGAGCCTTTCTATCTCGTACATCCTCTAGATCCTCAGGTCCTCTCTTTATGAGAGAAAAGGGTGGAACTTTATCAGTTAAAGGAATCAGACAACAGATCCTTTACTTCATTTAACAAGCCAACCCTGAATCATTTCCAAAAGCACATGATATCAGAGGAGTAGCTACCTCAATTAATTATTTCCAACATATGAACTTTGAGGATCTTAAAAAGTATACTGGATTGAAATCACCGACAGTCTTTAAACGTCATTACCTGAAGTCCTTGGAATCATTAAAATTTTCAGCAGTAGCAGCGGGTAAACATAGTTTCCCCTGATTCTGCAACAGTAGTTGTAGTATAAGTTCCAGGTCTCCTTTCTTTACTACCTACCTCGTCCAACAATGCCTCACCCTACTGCTATGCTCTTCGTGATACTCTAGCCTACCGCTAGGATCTTATTGGTGGACTGCCCCTTATTTTTTTGCTAGGGGCACCCACATTGTATGCATATAAATGTGCTTCAGTGTTTCTACCCTATATTTTTATGCTAGGTAAGAACACAATGAGTTTGTATATTTTGTAAATAATTATTAATTTTAGTGAATCTTTATATACTGTTGTGATTACCATTATACTATTCTGTACTACCATTATCTAGTATAAGCTAATTTTAAGTACTTTATGTTAATATGGTGTAATTGTATCATAACAATATCATTTTCATACAATCAACTTACCTGGCAGATATATACATAGCTAAGACTCCGTCGTCCCCGACAGAAATTCAAATTTCGCGCCACTCGCTACAGGTAGGTCAGGTGATCTACCGGCCTGCCCTGGGTGGCAGGACTAGGAACCATCCCCGTTTTCTATCATATTTTCTCTGTCGCCGGGTGGTATCAACATTGTTGCTATTACTCCTGACTTAGATTCTTATTTCATCCTTTGATCATCGTTTCTCGGCTTTTTGGTGACGTATCTGGATCGTGTTTTTGGCATTCGCTACTGTGGACTGTTTTTGGAATTGCTTTTTGGATTTTTCTCAGTATGTCTGATTCAAATGTGAGTGTGAGAATGTGTGTGAATGTAGGCTGCAGGGTGAGGATACCGAAAGCTTCGGTTGATCCTCACACGGTATGCCGTAAATGTAGGGGGTTTCAGTGTTCTGCTAATAATACTTGTAATGAATGCGAGGGATTAAATGCAGAAGAGGAAGACTTTAACTTCTTATTTGAAGAGTTAGAGAGGGATAGGGTTTAGAACGTCTGAAAGGTGGTGAGTTCAAGGCCTATTGAGCCTTTTACTGATGAATTCTTATCCTACTGATTTAGATTCTCCCTATGTTTCTCATTCACAAAGTGTACTTTCGGATCGGCCTCGGAAATCGCCGATCTGAAAGCTACGATTCGAGACATGAAGTCCAAAATGGCGGACTTACAAGGTAAGGCTAGTGAAAGTGAGCATTACAGTGAAGTGAGTTCCCAGTGTTGTGGAGGGGGCGTTTGATCGTCCCTGCGACGCTCCCAGGCCTAGACCTCTTCCAAGCTCCCATGCCCAGAGGAGAAGGAAAGTCGAAGAAAGCCTTAAGGAGGTCGTGGGGAATCCCCAACGTCAGACGTCCCTTCAGCTAGCTCTGTTTCGTGGCAGGCTGCTCAAGGGCGCTCTAGAAAAAGCATCCTTCGTGAGTGTTTCTCATCCTCTCCCTCTCCCTCACCTAAACGAGGTGGAAGGAGTTCGAATTTATCGAGGCTCTGAAGCGTCATATGAAAGAACCCGAAATTGATTCGAGCCCAGAGCGTTTCTCAGATGACGCTCCCTCTTCTATTAAGAAGGCGAAGGTGGCGTCAGCGTCACCCGACGAGTACGCAGAAGTACCCTTTCCTACTTCTCCCCCGATTGATGACGAAAGGCGTCATGCAGTTGACGTGGGAGAAGCTTCAAGGAGAATTATTATGGCAGTTCAGAGCAACTGGCCTCTCTAGTGGGAGTTTTAGCGCCTCGTAGGAAAGGACGTTGCACTTCCAATCAACAAGTTCCTCGTCCTCTCTCCCCTGCTAAGCGAGAAGCGTCATGCAGACGTGAAGCTTCTAAACATATTACAGAAGCTTCGGGTTCGAGAGCGAGATCGGTTGCTTACGAAAGTTACGTAACGCCTTACCTTACAGACCTTACATCTTGTTCGGGTTGCCCCAGGTCCCTCAGTGAGGCACCTCTAATGTCTACCAGAGAGTTGCTAGTACATCTTCCAGTATATTTTGCATCTTCCAATCTTGGATGGTCTGGGATGCAGTTTAGATATTTGTCGAGCTTATTCTTAAACACATCTACGCTCACTCCTGATATATTCCTCAGATGAGCTGGCAACGCATTGAATAGACGCTGCATTATCGATGCTGGTGCGTAGTGGATTAATTACCTGTGTGCTTTCCTTATTTCCTGGTATAGTTTGGGCACTATTAATCTACCTCTGCTTGCTCTTTCTGATATTTTTAGTTCCATGATATTTTCTGCTATTCCTTCTATCTGTTTCCAGGCCTGAATTATCATGTAGCGTTCTCTTCTCCTTTCTAGACTATATAATTTTAAGAATTGTAGTCCTTTCCCAGTAGTCTAGGTCCTTAACTTCTATTCTAGCTGTAAAGGACCTTTGTACACTCTCTATTTGTGCAATATCCTTTTGATAGTGTGGGTACCATATCATATTGCAATATTCAAGTGGACTACGAACATATGTTTATAAAGCATAATCATGTGTTCAGCTTTCTGTTTTGAAGTGCCGTAAACAACATTCCCATTTTTGCTTTACATTTTGCCAACAGAGTTGCTATTTGTTCATTGCATAACATGTTCCTATTCAATCATCACACCAAGGTCTTTAACTGCTTCCTTATTTGTGATGGTCTCATATTAGGTCCCTTATATGCATATAGCTTTCTTTCTCTGTCTCCATAATTTATTGATTTCAAATTTATCAGAGTTAAATACCATCCTATTTACCTCTGCCCAATCATATACTTTGTTAAGGTCTCTTGTAGAGCGTTCCTATCTTCATCACAAGTAATTTCTCTACTTATTCTTGTGTCATCTGCGAAACTACTCACTACCGAATGCTAATCTTATTGTCTATGTCTTCAATCATAATAACAAACAGTATTGCAGCTAACACCGTACCTTGCGGCACACGGATATTACCTTGGCTTCATCCAAAAAAAAAAAAAAACCGATTTCTCGTCGTTTGCAATAACTATCTGTTTTCTGTTGTGTAAAAATTCTTTTAATTTTCATCTTCCTACTTTATCCACGATATTGTGTTTTCTAATTTTCTTCGCTAATATATTAGGGTCTACTTTATCAAAGCTTTGCAAAGTCTAAATAAACCACATCTGTTTCATTTCCGCTTTTCATATTTTTGAATATGTTCTCACGGTGGACTAACAGTTGGGTTTGTGTACTTTTTCCGGGTACGAAACCATGTTGTCCTTTATTAAACAAATTATTTTTTATTAAATGTTTCATAATATTTTTCTTCATTACCCTTTCATACACTTTCATAATATGTGATGTTAGACTCACAGGCCTATAATTACTTGCCTCTAGTCTTGATCCACTTTTGAAAGTAGGGGTAATATATGCTAATTTGTGCTCATCTAAATCTTGCCTGTATCTACACTTTGTCTTAATAATTTGCAAGTGGCTTTGCGATAGAATGAACTACTTTCTTTAACAAAATAGCAGGAATTCCATCAGGCCCTGCAGCAGCTCCATTTTTAATTTCATTAATAGCCTGCACAATATCAGCTTCATTAATATCTATGTCAGCTAAATATTCACTATTTTCATCCCTTACTTCTATATCATTATCTTCATTATCTATTCTAGGGGTGAATTCTCTCTATATCGTTCTGCCAGTAATGTTGCAAATTTTCCTTTTTTCATTCGTTAATCTCCCTTCAATTCTCAGAGGGCCTATTTCTATTTCTTATTCTTTTATTCATCTCTTCCGCATATGAGTATAATAGTTTTTGGGGGTTTTGCTTGATATTTAATAGGGTTTTTTCTTCCAAGTCCCGTTTTTTCATTTTCTTTTGATTGTATAATCTTTTGTTCTGCATTTTCTATCTTACTTTTTAGTTCTATAACTTTCCATGCATTTTTTTCTTTTGCAAGACCTTTTTTCCCCCACTTTCTGATTTTCTGGAACAAGATCCTTCTGTCTCTTGGTATGCATGAATGATGTTTACTTTTCTTCTTCGTATATATTTTTCCACTATTTTCTCCAATATTTTATATAATATCTCCGTATTTACCCTTATGTCATCACTTACGAAATGTTATCCCAATCTTTGTTTAATTCTTCATTAATTTCTGACCATTTTATATTTTACTGTAGAAGTTTGTATTTTCCATATCCTTCCCACTTTTTCATTTCTAGCTTATCTCTATTTTCACTTGCTTTGGAATGAACTGTTAATTCTATGACATTAATGGTCTGAAATACTCGCATTATAACTATTATTTCTTTAACATAATCATCTCGTTCACAAATACTAGGTCTAAAGTATTTTCCTTTCTTGTTGGCAGGTGATTTATTTGTTGAATGTTGTATTCTAGTAGCATATCTAATAGCTTTTCAAATTGCCTTTTATCTTCTGCACTACTATTACTCTCTTTTTTTATATGTATAAAGTACAACCACAATCTCCTATTCGTTTCTTTCCATTCTACGAAAGGAAAGTTGAAGTCACCAGAATAGGAGAGTCCAGTCCTTGTGATTTTCTACATATATCATCCAATTTTTCAATTATTAAGTCAAACTCTTTAGTATTAGGAGGTCTATATATTACTATGTTCATCAATTTTTCAGATTCAAATTCTACCGCTATTAGTTACTTCTGAGTTACTATATTTCTCATATATTTTTCCTTGTTTTTTGTCTTTCCCATATATTGCGGTTCCCCCTTGATTCCTATTTTTTCTATCTGATCTATAAGTTTGGAACCCTTTTATTTTGATCATCATTCCCAGTCTCTTGGGAATACCAGGTTTCACTTATATTCATTATATCTATTTTCTTTTCATTTTGGGTTAGTTCTTCTAAGTACTCTATTTTTCTGTTTTTGAGTTACTCGTAACTAAACCCTGCGCATTCATCACTATGATGGTTTGCGTGTTTTCTCCTTCATTTAATACTGGTAGTAATAAGGATTTTCCCATGTCTCTTTCCTGTTCTGGTATGTTGTTCTTTTTTTCATTTCCAGAAATTCTGACATTAAAAAATCCAACTTTTCCATAATATTTGATCTTCCTTTCATCATAATTATTCATTTTTGTGTCTGAATCTGCAATTTCTTCCGTTTCTGCAACATCCTCTTGCATAATAAATACAGTTATTATCTCTTGAGTAGAAATTTCGGAGCTGATGCTTTGAAATTTTTTGCTGACACCTCTGCATATCTCATTGGTGGTTTGCTTTTCTCTTTTACCTGATATTCTGATTTCTCTCTTTATTTATTTCTTTTCTTATTTTATTTTATTACTTGGTTGGTTATTTATTTGATTATGATTCATGGCTACAGGGTGCATATATTTGCATTTTTTGTCGAACTTACATCCTTTTCCTTCTTTTAGGTTTTTACATATTTTTGGATGCAGATCTCTGCAATCATCCCCATATCCATCTAAGTATGCACATTTACCATATATTTCATAGTTTTGACATATCTTAGGATGTTTGTAGTAACATCTTCTCCAAATCTGCAATTCCCTCTTTTCAAAAGGTTGCAGATTTTGTCTTTCTTGTCTATTTTTTCCTCTTTCCCGTCATTGTATAGATCTGGGTAGAGCCTCTTCGGGATTTGCTTTTCTGTTGTCATATCGTAATTTATTTCTTCGTAGGTATGCTGCTTTATTGCCTCATATGTAGTATCAATGAGTATCTCTGCATCCATACTTTTATCTTGTTCTTTGTTTTCCTTATTTTTTTTCTGTCATTTCATTTTTGTTTACTTCTCTTCCGTTTTCCTCTTCTTCTTTTTCTTCTTCTTCTTCTTCCTCTTCCTCTTCTTCTTCATCCTCAACTATTTGTACATTCAATCTTGATTTAATAACATTGTCTATCCATGATAGACATGTTGAACAAAAAATTCTTGTATCTTTTCTCAAACTTGTATTACCTCAGCACATGTGGATGGGTCGGAATGTTGCATGCAGCACATTTTCTGATTAGGTTTTGTGGATTGACTATGCTATACCAAACCTTACACAGTTTTGCATGCTTTTGGCATTCTTTTTCCTAATGCATCAATTAGGATATTCACAAGATTCACCTTATTCATTTTCTTTTTCGGAATATGTTGGTTTATGTATATTTTTCTTTATGAGTCTCTTGACCACTTGGATTTTATTTGGAACTTCTTCAATTATTTTCAAGATGTTTTCATTAGATTTGTTCCAGTTTGAAGGATTATATCCTTCTAATATATCTATGAATGCTTTTGTATCTTTTTGGTTAGGACTGTTGCTGATTTCATAGATGAGAAATGCCAGTTCCCTTCCTGCTACCTCATCGTATTGCGAATCTGCTAAACACGCCAAATTACGCCACCTCTTCCCGCAGTTGGAACTTACTGCCATCTTGTTCTGTTTTGTTTTATAGTATTACACTTGATAAACTAACTTAGAAGACGCTTTATCCTACTATTTTCACACTAATCTTATCACCGATAGTTCACGAACACTTCTAGATATTTCTCAAATTCTAGTCGTATGTTTAAACTTGTGATATCTGTTGATTAATCTGACTTCACACGGGTACGTCTCACCAAGCAAGATGGCTACTACGAGAGACGTGAGACGTCTTTTAGACATGAAGCGTCTTTGAAAGCGGTTGGTAGACGTGAAGCTCCAACCAATATTTTGGCGCCAAGTAGGACGCCTTTTGAGAGCGGAGCGTCTTCCAGGCGCGAGGCGTCATCCGGACGTCAGCAGCCAAGTAAGCGGGAGGCGTCAGCCAGGACGCTTGGCGGACGAGAAGCGTCATCCAAGAGGGAAGCGTCTTCTATTTATCGAGAGAAGCCTGACTTTTGGCGCTTCCAAGGCTATTAAAGCGGGGAAGAGGAAAGAATATCATTCCTTAGCCCCTCTCCTATTAGGAGTTTGTCTCCTCCAGAGGAGGAACGTACAGAGGTGGGAGCGGAGACTCATTTAGATCCCGAGTTGGAGGGAAACTCGGATGAAGAATATCAAGGAAGAGAAGGACTGTCGAACTATAAAGTTTTGACTGCCTTGCTTCTAGAGGAGTATGGAGACGAATTGACTCCTGCCGCTCCTCCTTCTCCGCGCTCTCTGTTTCGAGTGCTAAGACGAAGAAGTCTTCGTCTTTTCTCAAAATGAAGCCCACCATTTCAATGAAGAGGGCTCTACAATCCTTAGACTCGTGATGAAGTCTAAGGACTTAGTAAGAACGGTCTTCTGCATGCCTCCAGCGAGACTAGCTGGTAAAAGAGGCATATGGTACCAGACGGGAGAGAATATGGGTATTGCTCTCCCGTCTACGTCAGAAGCAGATTTCGACCTTAGTTGACGCTTCACGTCGACAAGGTCTCAACTCGGCACGGATTACGTGGGGCATTTCTGAACTGGACCATCTCCTCAAGGGACTCTTTCATGTATTGGAAGTTTTCAACTTCTTAGATTGGTCCCCTGGGGTGATGTCCAAGAAAGCCCATGATTCGGAAGGAATCGAACCGGAAGCCCTTTTTGTGCATATTGTCTTGTATAGACAAAGCGGTACAGGATGGCTCTTTTGAAATCACCTCTTTGTTTGGAGCAGGTCTTCTAAAGAAGAGGACGGTATATGGTGCCTTTTTAACCAAGGCAGTCTCCCACGCTCAGAGGCAGCGCTGCTGTATTCGCCTTTGTCTGACTTTTTGTTTCCCTTCTCAGTTGTGAAGGACATTGCTCATTCATTAACTGAGAAGGCGACTCAGGATCTTCTGACGCAGTCAGCAAGGAGAAGAAGCCTGCTTCTACATCTGACAAGAAAGGACCGAGTACATCGGTTCAGCCCTTTCGAGGTGGTCCGACCTCCAGACCTCCCGCAAGAAGGAAGGCTCCGGAGAAGAGAGGTAGGTCTGCCTTTCGTCCCAAAAACCCCTTTAAAAAGGGAAAATGAAGCTTCTCTCCTCCAAGCACCAGTAGGTGCCAGGCTCCTGGGATTTGTGGAGGCCTGGACACTTATAAACACAGACGCGTCATCGTTGGCTATAATAAGGAAGGGATATCGTATCCCTTTCCTGAACACTCCTCCCCTAACGTCAATACCAAGGGAACTAACAGCCAAGTACAAGGATCCTGTGCTGAGGGATACTCTTCGATCGATGGTGGAACAAATGTGGGACAGAGAGCGATAGAACTAGTACTAGATCAAAACAAGTCCCCGGGGTTTACAATCGCCTTTTTCTGGTTGCGAAAGCCTCGGGAGGCTGGAGACCAGTACTGGACGTCAGCTCTCTGAACAAATTTGTTCGGAAGGAAAAGTTCTCCATGGAGACTTCTGCTTCAGTCCTGGCGTCATTAACGACAAGGAGATTGGATGGTGTCTCTAGATCTCCAGGACGCCTACTTTCACGTCCCGATCCACCCTTCATCGAAGAAGTACCTCCGTTTCATGACGGGGGGAAGGATCTTTCAGTTCAGAGCCTTGTGTTTCGGCCTGTCCACAGCTCCTCAGGTCTTCACAAGCCTGATGAAGAATGTGGCGAGGTTTCTTCACCTCAAAGGAGTAAATGTCTCTCTGTATCTGGACGACTGGCTCATCAGGGCCAGATCAGAGAGACAGTGCTTGGAGGACCTAAAGTTAACTCTAGATTTGATCAAAGCGTTGGGGATTGCTCGTGAACCTCGAGAAGTCTCAGCTGACCCCCAGACAGGACCTAGTCTATCTGGGGATTCGGATGGATTCTCGGGGTTTTCGAGTATTTCCTTCGCAAGAGAGAATCACAAAAGGTTTGCGGATAGTCTCTCTCTTCTTAAGGAATGAACATATCTGGCGAGGGAATGGTTGAGCCTTCTAGGGACCCTTTCCTCGCTCGAAACAGTTCTTCCCACTAGGAAGACTTCATTTACGTCCGCTTCAATTCTTCCTCAAGAAGTCTTGGAGTTGGAAAACTGGACAACTTTCGGACGTCTTCCCATTCCAGTGGAGATAAGATCGCACCTGGAATGGTGGTTGCCCCCTCTGGAAGAGAACAAAGGGATCTCTCTAAGGACACAGAACCCAGACCTAGTGTTGTACCCCGACGCGTCGGAGAAAGGTTGGGGAGCAACATTAGGCTCGAAGAGGTGTCAGGCACCTGGGAACCAGCGCAGGTGACTTGGCACATAAACTGCAAAGAGCTCTTCGCCGTGCATCTGGCTTTTGAAGAGTCTAGAACCTCTGGTATCGAACAAAGTAGTGCAAGTAAACGTGGACAACACCACCGCACTTGCCTACATTCGAAAACAGGGATGGGACTCACTCCTCGTTCCTTTACGAACTGACGAGAGACCTTTTTGCTTTGGACGTCTCACAGGAACATCTCCCTTCGACAAGGTTCGTGCAGGGAGTAAAGAATGTGAGGGCGGACAGACTCAGCAGGAGAACCAGGTCCTTCATACAGAGTGGACCTACACGAGGAAGTGTGTCAAGATCTCTGGTCGCTGTGGGGGACACCTCATGTGGATCTCTTCGCCACATTCATTTCCAAAAGGCTGGCAGTCTTTTGCTCGGTCGTCGTGGAAGATCCAAGAGCTCTTATGGTAGACGCCTTCCTGCTAGATTGGTCTCGAGTATGACGTATATGCTTTTCCTCCATTCATTCAAAACCTGGGATTAGTAATAAAAAAGTTTGTGGCGTCAAAGGAGACGAGGATGACATTGATAGCCCCCCCCCCTTTGGCCGGCCCAAGATTGGTTCACGGAGGTGGTAGAGTGGATCGTAGACTTTTCCAAGATCTCTACCAAGAAGGACGGATCTTCTCAGACAACCACACTTCAAGAGGTACCATCAAAACCTCCCCGCTCTCGTCTCTGACCTGCCTTTCGACTATCGAAAGACTCGTCAGAGCGAGAGGGTTTTTCTCGCGAAGTTGCAAGCGCGATCGCGAGAGCACGCAGAACCTCCACTACGAAAGTATATCAATCGAAGTGGGAGGTTTTTAGAAGGTGGTGTAGATCTAAGAAGTTGTCCTCCTCCACTACCTCTATAGCGGAAATTGCTGATTTCCTTCGATTCCTGAGAGCAATCTCATCTAGCTGTATCCACAATAAAGGGATACAGAAGTATGCTCTCGGCTGTCTTCAGGAATAGAGGATTAGACCTGGCAGATAATAAAGATCTCCACGATCTCATAAGGTCATTGAGACTTCAAAGTCGAAGGAACCGGTCCCTCCGAACTGGAACCTAGACGTGGTCCTCAAGTTTCTTTCATCTGAAAGATTCGAACCTCCTCATCTGGCTTTCGTTTCGAGACATCACCAGAAAATGCCTATTCCTATTATCTTTAGCTACTGGCAAAGAGAGTTTAGTGAATTACATGCTCTGCAAGATAAAGTAGGTTTCAAGGGAGACTCAGCTATTTGCTCGTTTAAGACACTGTTTTTTAGCTAAGAATGAGAATCCCTCGAATCCCTGGCCTAAGTCATTTGAAGTCAAAGGCATATCGAGTCTCGTAGGAAGAGAAGCAGAAGATCTCTATGCCCTGTAAGAGCTCTAAAGTTTTACATTCAGAGAAAGCATCAGATGGGAGGCTCTAGACAAGGTCTTTGGTGCGCGGTAAAAGACCCCACAAGACTGATGTCCAAGAATGCGCTGGCATTCTTTGTGAGGAAACGTCATTACAGACGCACATAAGGTCTGTTCTGACGAACAGTTTTACGACTGTTGAAAGTTAAGCTCATGAAGTGAGAGCAGTAGCGACGTCTCTCTCGTTTCATAAGAATATGTCGCTTAAAAAAACATCATAGATACGACATTTTTGGAGATGCAACTCAGTATTTGCATCTCATTACTTTGAAAGACGTTCGTGTGACATATGAGAAGTGTTTTTCTCTAGTCCGTTCGTATCGGCGGATACGATTCTGGTACGGGTACGAGCCGACACCAATCTCCTAAAAGTATATACTTTTCTTCTTTTTGGATATGGTCTGGAATCTCTTCGAACAATGGAGGACTTGGTTTAGCACGGGCGGCCGTCTATGTTGTTCAGTAAGAGAATCTTGTCATATCTAATAGATGAGTATAATTTTTTTTTAGAAATTATGTATGTGTGCGTAGTGGTTTTGAGTTACGGTTGTTGTGACGGAGTTCGGGGATAACTCGGAACAATCCTTAGTTCTAACATATGGTTAGGATCAGGTGGGTCGGGATTGGTTGTGTGCTCCTTCATAAGGTGTATTGTCATATAAGTGGATCAGCACCCATTGACAAAGTCCTTTCAGGCTCTGCCGAGTAAGCGGATAAGACCCCATCGGCAGACCCACAAGAACTCTTGGCCATAGATCATATATCTCGCTAAAGTTTCTTGAGGTGATGCAGACTACTGGGCAAACACCCACGAAGTCTACCACCTATCAGGTAGGAACCAAGGTTTTATTTATACCTACAACATATGTTGTTTACCTGTCTATTCCATATAGTAGCTGTCTCTTACCCTCCACCGAAAGGTGCCAATCAGCTATGTATATAACTGACAGGTAAGTTGATTGTATGAAAATGATATTGTTATGTTACAATAAAGTTTCATACATACTTACCTGGCAGATATATACAATTAAAGGCCCACCCAGCCTCCCCGCAGGAGACAGGTGGAAGAGAGAAAATATGATAGAAAACGGGGATGGTTCCTAGTCCTGCCGCCCAGGGCAGGCCGGTAGATCACCTGACCTACCTGTAGCGAGTGGTGCGAAATTTGAATTTCTGTCGGGAACGACGGAGTCTTAGCTATGTATATATCTGCCAGGTAAGTATGTATGAAACTTTATTGTAACATAACAATATCATTTTTCTATTTTCAGTTTACTTCTGCGATTCACAGATGATACATTTGATCCTGAGCAAAGTGCAACAATTGGTGTTGATTTCAAGGTGAAAACCATTACAGTTGATGGGAATTGTACCAAGCTTGCAATTTGGGTGAGTATTCTTCAGTGCAATGCTATAAATTCCTAATTTAACATTCTTTATCAAAATAACCAAATTTGTTAAAAATTAAACTTGTATCGTGGATTTCTTTAAGGACCATATCTACCTATTATTCATAGGAAATTCGCGCTTGCATGGTATTTTTCTGAGAAATATCCACAAATTACTGTATTTTCATATAAATTTTTATGATTAAATGCACTTTTATGATAGAACTATGAAAGAAAGCCAGGTGCAGTGGTACCTCGAGATACAAGCAGCCTAACATACGAGTTTTTTGAGATACGAGCCGGAGCTCGGGCCATATTTTCGTTCAAGATACGAGCCCAAATCCGAGATACGAGCCGTGTTTCCAGAGCGTCCCGCTAGTTGGCGCGCAGGGTCGAGCATCATCCGAGAGCATCTCTCGCTCACTCGCACGTGTTACCCGCTTAAATCAAAGTGTATCTTGTGCGCTGTACTCTTTTTTGCTTGATTTTTGCGTGAGTACTGAACTTTTTTGTGTGATATCATGGGGCCGAAGAAAGTGAGTGCTAAGGACAATGGTGACAGGAAGAAGAGGATGATGTCGATAGAACTAAAGCAAGAAATAATAGAAAAACATGAGCGTGGCGCACGAGTGATGAACTCGCAAAGATCTATGACCGTAGTACATCGACAATTTGTACGATATTGAAGCAGAAGGATGCCATCAAGAGTGCTACACCAGCAAAAGGAACCACAATTCTTTCCCAATTAAGGACAGATATCCACAAGGAAATGGAGAAGCTTCTGCTCGGGTGGGTGAAAGAGAAGGAGTTGGCAGGAGATACAGTGACGGAGACGGTAATATGCGAGAAGGCACGGAGTATTTATGCCGACTGAGTGAAGAAAGAAGCATCAACTTTTTTACTGACTGGGTAAATCTCGTCTTTGGCCCTGCAGTGAAGACGTATCTGCAAGAAAATAAACTCACGATGAAAGCATTGCTCATCCTTGATAATGCTCCAGCCCACCCACCTGGTCTTGAAGATGATATTCTGGAGGAGTTCCAGTTTATCAAAGTTCTCTACCTCCCACCCAATACGACTTCAATCCTACAGCCGATGGATCAGCAGGTCATTTCCATCTTCAAAAAGCTGTACACGAAGCACTTGTTCCGCTGCTGCTTTGAAGTGACGGAAAACACAAATCTAACCCTTCGAAAGTTTTGGAAAGATCACTACAACATCGTGATCTGTCTACGTATCATTGACTTGGCATGGCAAGGGGTAACAAGACGAACGTTGAACTCTGCATGGAAAAAGTTATGTCTTGATGCTGTTGCAGAAAGAGATTTCGAAGGGTTTGAGCCCGAGACCGAGCAAGAAGAGTTGGAGGAGATTGTATCTCTCAGAAAGTCGATGGGTCTGGAGGTAGATGAGGGTGACGTCAACGAACTCGTCGAAGAACATGAGGAGGAACTCTCAACTGAGGAGTTGAAGGAGCTGCAGATGATGCAACACACGAAGGTTCTGGAAGAGATTAACACGAGTGAGGAGGAGGAAGAGCCGGAGGAAGTGATTTCTACAGGTGAAATTAAAGATATGCTGGCAATGTGGGAAAAGCTGTCAAATTCATTGAAAAGAAACACCCAGAAAAAGTGGCAACTGGTCGTGCTTGAGCGCTTTTTAATGACACTTGTTTGTCACATTTTCGAAGCATTTTGAAAGGCAGGCAAAAGCAAAGTTCTTTGAATACATTTTTATTGAAAAGAGCTGTGATTGAAAGTACAGAAAAAGTGCAGCCAAGGAAGGCAAAAACAAGTGATAATTAAATTTAACGTAAATGTTAAGCTTAGTTTAAGTTTAAAAGTTAAGTGTCATTGCTTTAAGTTTTTTCTTTCATTTGAAATAAGGAAAGTGTAGTTTTAGTTTTAAAGTTACGAAAATAGATTTTAAGAAGTTCTAAAAAGTGCCGTTTACGTACGTGTCTAGAGTGCCTACATACCCTTCCCTTCCCCCCTCCCTCCTCCTCGCCGTTCACCTTTGTTAGTTACCGCACTCGTCTGTCTCCAAAGTAAGACTATTATGCTAAATAACTTTTTATTTCTTTATTTCATATTTGTGTATTTTGTTAATTATACATTTTTTATTTGTTATTTAAAAACATATCTTATTCATAATTTACAATGGTTTGGGGATTTTTCATAGGTCCGGAACGGATTAAATTGAATTCAGTTATTTGTTCCGGCACGGAATACAAACCTTCGGTCCTTTTGCAATAGGAAGGTTACTAGCGGCAGCTGGATAGGTCGTAAGCTTTCGAACAAGGGGTTCGGTAGTTAACTGCTTGTCCGACAGGCACGCGCCGCGCGACTGGAAGGTAAACAATCACTTTTGCTTTCGGCCTCACAGCTAGTGGACGTGTGTTCTGCACTCTCTGCCCGCTTCATCGTCGTTTGCTTTCCTTTGTATGGTGGTGTTTCTCTTTGTGTTTGCAAGCAATTGTGAGTACAATCATTTCCCTGTGTCATTTGGTTAAAGTGAACTTAATTGAGTCGATCAATCATGGATTCTACGCCCTCCTATCATCCGGCGACTGTGCCCAGGAACTGAGGGGCGTAAGTGCGGTAGTTCTGCTCATTCCTGAGATTGATCCCCATGTGTTATGTGCTCGGTGTCGGGGGCGCGAGTGCACCCGCACCGAGCCGTGCGATGTATGTGTATCTTGGTCGGAGGTGCAGTGGGGCTTGTACGAGGGCAGGAAGAAGCGAAGGCCTGCAAAGGAGTCGTCAGAGAGCTCTCCCGCGACTCCTTTGGTTACGGACACTTCGTCCTCTTTCCTGCCCCCGGCTCAGCTCCCACGGTTGGCTCCTTCCCCTTCGGGGGGGGTGACCAGGTCCTTCTCCTCACCCGATCTGTCGAGTGTGGAGGAGGGCGCTCGGTACCCTGACGTGGAACTGTATTCTGGGACCTCTATCCGTTCGTCTACACCACGCGGACGGGTAGAGACCCCTTCTAACCACCCAACCTTTGCTTCCCCAGGTGCTGCTGCTACGAGGGACGACCTTGGACAGGTGTGGGCATCGTTGGGCTTGCAGGGCGTGCCAATTGTCCAGGGGCTGCTCTACCATCTGGCTGGCTCTGTTGCGGTCACGCATGCCACTGTGACCACCACCACCACTACGTTGTCCACTCCAGGCTATGCCGCTGCCCCTCATCTGGTGTATTCCCCGCATGCGGTGTCTGTTACACCAACTTCATCAGTTCAGGGTCCGATCGCCGTGCCACGGGGGAGTGTGATGCCGCCGCCGCCCGGGTTTGCCGTGCTGCCGAAGCCAGACTTCGTATGTCCGAAGAGCTCACCCCTGGACCTGCCGCCGATGCCAAGGATGTCGGTGACGCTGGTCCGTCCTCCTGGCTTGGGTGTACTACCTGCTGTACCTGCCCAGCCACTGACGATTGCTGAGACATTGCCGACCTCTGCTGCCGTGACTGTACCTGCCGTTCCTGCCGTGACTGTTCCTGCTGTTCCTGTGATGCCTACACCTGCTGATGTCGTTCCTGTTCGTGGCGCTGCTGCTCCCGATGTCGGTCTGTCCGGACAGGCACGTCCGGGCCCTGTTGCTTCGGCAACAGCAGCCCCGGCTCCGCCCTGGATGGCTGACTTGACATCGGTCCTGAGGAAGCTGACGAAGAAAAAGAGGAAGAGGAGGACATTGTCGTCGTCGTCGTCGTCGTCTTCTTCGTCGTCGTTGTCTGCCGCCTCTCCCCCTTCGACTTCTAAGGCTTCACAGCCGAAGAAGAAGAAGGTTGCCTCCTCCCCCCCTAAGAAGTCTCCTTCGGGAGCTTCTAAGGGCCCGTCTCGCTCCAGTGAGACAGGGGGTTCTTCCGCTGGTCCTCCTGCTCCCTCGGGAGCGGGGCCCGTGTCCTATGGGGACCGGAGGGGTGCCGGCTAACACCGGCACTTCCTCACCTGGTGCCAGAGGCTCTGCCACTGCATCAGGTTCCGTCTCAGCCTCTCGTTCGCGAGAGGTACCGAGTGTACGGTCGCCTACCAGCGACCGTGCAGCCAAGAACCAGATGTCAGAGCTCGCTCAGCATCAGGTTCACGGCACGGAGCGGAAGACTGGTGACAGCCGCTCAAGCGACTCTCACCAGACCAGCTCTCGCTCTCGCGGCGACCAGCTGGCTACCCGGGCTGACGTGACGGTCCACGACCGTCCACGTGCTGAGGCTGGGAAGAGGTCCCCCTGGTCGCTGGTCGTGACGTGCCGTGAGGACAAGCACCGGTATCACCGTGACAGTGGAACCTGCAGGTCTCCTGACCGTCGCTCTCACAGAGAGCGATCGGGTACGGCAACCAGCACCAGCTCCTCTGACACCCGAGATCGGGGCCGCTGTGCTCAGTCCAGCCGTTCTCCACAGCGAGACGGTTCGACCAGGCCTGCAGCTCGATCACCACCGCGGGTTGGTGGTCGCCTGCAGCCCTCCAAGCCCGCTGGTTCTGCCAGTGAGCGAGGGGGGAGCGTCAGGTCTGCCTCTCCCGTACCTTCAACCTCCTCGGGTTACACCGGGAGGAGCGAGGTATTGAGGAGTGATCGTGAGGGGTGCGCTCCTCATGATCCCACCACAACGCCCTACGTGCCAGGCACGGTTCTCGGACCGACCATGGACGTATGCGCAGTGGCTGGAGGAGACCGAGGGGAGGAGGTCGCTGTTCCCCCCTCGAGGGGGGAGGGTCTCGGGAGATGCTCCTGTTCGAGGGACTGGACGGTCCTACTCCTCAGGATGCTGTGACTCCAGAGATCCAGAGGAACTTTGCCGAGGTTATTGCGCTGATTCGTCAGCACAACGACCTCGGGGAAGGGTCGCCACTCCCACCTTCCGAGCCCACGTCCTGGCTCGAGTCGTTCTGGGGCCCGAAGAGTGAACCCAGACCGACGGTGGGATTGCCGCGATCAGAGCTTGCCGACTCCGTCTTGAACCAGGTTGAGTCTCTTGTCTCCGGACAGGAAGGCTCTCTCAGGTCGGGCAGGTCGAGCAAGCTACTTCTGCCTCCTCTACTGCGATAGCGGCGATTCTATGTGCCGTCTGAAGACCCGATGCCGCCCAAATAGGTAAACCCGGAGTTAGCAAGGCTAACACCGGGGGTGTCTCTGCAGCAGCTCCTGTCAGTGAACCTATGGTTCTCGCAGCAAGAGGCACTTGGTCTGGAATCCATTGCCATGGCAGCTTTCCAGGCCGTCTCGTGGCTAGACCTGTGGTCCCTCACAGTGTCTAAGGTCGCAGCCAACTCCGGGGGAATTTCCCCCGAAGAAGACTCGGCCTTCAGGAGGCTTTGCCAGTCTGGAGGAAGAGCCATCTCCTTCCTAGCCCACCAGATGGTAAACCTGTGGGCCAACCTGGTACTCCGACGTAGGGACGCTGTCCTTACACGAGTATCCAGGGCGGCTGGGCGTGATTAGGGCTTCGTAATGGACCTTTACGGAGTTCCTCCTCTCTCTTTCCAGGAGAGATGGTGGACTCTGCGGTGGACAGACAGCGCACTGATGACAGTGACCATCTGGTACACCAGGCAGTTTTGAAGGCTTCTGGGCAGCCTCGAACTGCGGCCAAGCCAAAGAGCTCGGCTAGCGCTTCCTTGGCAGCTAAGACGGTAGCCTCGTCGAAGCCCTGTGGAAAGACTCTGTCTTCTTTGTCTTCTGCCAAGGGGGGCCGTAACCAGCCCTCCTCCCAGCCTTCCTTCTCGCGAGGGGAGGTCGGGAAGAAGTCAAAGAAAGGGGGGAAACGCTAGGGACGGCGTTCCCCCTCACCTGGTGCCGGAAGTGGGGGGGTGCCTGGCCAGCCATTGGGCAACTTGGCAGCGCTACGGCGCCGAGACCTGGATAGTAAGATGTCCTTCGGGAGGGATATCTATTACCCTTCGAATCTCGGCCACCCCTCACCTCCAACCCGGTCCAACAGCAATCGTACGTTCCAGGCTCTTCGAAGGACGTAGCACGGGAAGACAGGAGACCCAGGCCATGCTGAGCAACAAGCTGTAGATATTGTTACGGATCAGTTCACTGGGCTTCTACAGTCGTCCTTTTCCTGGTGGAAAAGTCTACAGGGGCTGGCGCCCAGTGATAGAATCTCTCCCCTCCCCTGAACCGGTTTCGTTTCGCCAGACCCAGTTCATGATGGAGACGGCACGCTCTGTGCTCGACTCCATCAGGGAGAACGATTTCATGCTTTCAGTGGATCTGAAGGATGCGTTTTCATACTTTCAACTTCCCTGTCAGATATATACTTAGCTATAGACTCCGTCGTCCCCGACAGAAATTCAAATTTCGCGGCACACGCTACAGGTAGGTCAGGTGATCTACCGGCCTGCCGCTGGTGGCAGGAATAGGAACCATTACCGTGTTCTGGAACCAGATTTTTTCTGTCGCCGTATTGTAAACGTACGTTTGCGGTACCTCCTGACTTGATTTTCGTGTTTCATCGCCATCGATCATCTGGGCTGTCTTTTGCAGGGAAGTACTGGGTCTTTGGCTCGGCATACGCTTTAATTAACTTTTTAATGAATTTGGCTTCGAAAATTTAGAAGAATATATGACGTGTAACTATCGAAATTGTCGGTAGACACTCACATAGTTTGCAAGAAAGGGAAATATTAATATTTATTCATTAATACGTGTAATAAGTGTTAGAATTGATTGAGGAAATATACTGACTTTCTACTTTAGGGAGTCAGAAAAGAATATAACTAGATACGCTTCCTTTAGAAGTTTTGTTGGCTACTCGTACTAACGAGCAGTTAGAGTATTAACAGTACTGGTAGTGTTGCATCCTCATCACCTTCTTATTTCACAGAAACTTCAAATTCATCATTGCAATTTGAAGACAAGGGATGTAGCTCAAAATGCGAGCTATTAAAAGGTAAGAAGTGATTACAGTGTTCCCCATTGCAGTGGAGGGTGCGTCTGATCGGCTCTGTCTCGCTCCCAGGTCTAGACCTCTTCCAAACTCACAAGCCCAGAGGAGAAGGAATGTCGAAAGCCGCACGGAGGTTTCAGAGAATCCCCACCGGTCAGGCGTCCCCTCGGCAGATTCTGTAGAACGTCCCAGACTGCCAAGTTCGCCATTGGAAAGGTGTCCTAAAATAGTGGAGGGTGCGTCCGATCGGCTCTGTCTCGCTCTCAGGCCTAGACCTCTTCCAAGCTCACAAGCCCAGAGGAGAAGGAATGTCCGAAAGCCGACGGAGGTTTCCAGAGAATCCCCACGGTCGGGCGTCCCTTCGGCAGGTTCTGTAGTAGCGTCCCAGACTGCCAAGGATAGCCGTTGGAAAGGCATCCTAAAATAGTGTTTTTCGTCATCCGATTCTTCATCGAAAGGAAAAAATGGGTGGAGTTCTGACAAGCTATCGAGACCTTCTAAAAGAAAATCTCCAGCTTGGGATTCTAGCCCGGAAAGTTTTCCGGAGGACTATCCACCTGAGAAGAAGAAGAAAGAGATTTATTCATCAAATCCTCCTTCCCCTAGATCGAATACGGAGAGAAGACGCCACTACGAAGATCCTAAGAGAAATGCAATAACAGATATCTTCGTTAATGGGAGTTTTGAAGAAGGATCCTCCCAGGAGAAAGGATCACTTCCTTCCCGTTAAGAAATCCCGTCCGATAGAAGTCTTTGACAGCTCGGACGAGGCGCCTGCCAGGCGCAAAACGCCGACAAGGCGAGAGAGTTCTAAAGCAAGACCTGAAACTCCTACTAGGCGTGGAACGCTGAAACGGGGGCAAAGCACCTGAAGCGCCTGAAACGAGGCGCAAAGCCCTGAAGCGCCTGAACCTAGCGCAAAGTGCCTGAAGTGCCTGAGGCGCAAAGTGCCTGAAACGAGGCACAAAGCGCCTGAAGCGCCTGAAACAAGGCGCAAAGTGCCTGAAACGAGGCGCAAAGCGCCTGAAACGAGGCACAAAGCGCCTGAAACGAGGCGCAAAGCGCCTGAAGCGCCAGGAGCCAGGCTCCAGGCGCTATGAACCAGGATCTTCATCGGAAATGGAGTTAGAGGTGGACCGAGAGGCTCCTCTTTGGGAATTTTCGCAGGATCAGTTTTCACCTGATAGGGTCTCTAGATGCCGCACAGGCGGCCGTAGCCCTTGTCAGGATATGCCTGATTCTGCGAAAGGTGAAAGACATTCGAGGCCTTCTCCTGATAGGGACGGGAGTTGTCGCACAGGCGGCCGTCGCCCTTGTCAGGATAGTCTTAATGCAAGTAAAGGCAAGAGCAAGATCGGCCTTCTCCTGGCGGGGACTCAAGATGTCGCACAGGCAGCCGTAGCCCTTGTCAGGTTAGAGTCGGTACTGCTAAAAGCCCTTCACCTTACGAAAGGAGGCACTCTCCTCCGGTTGCTCATTCTTCTCCCAACTTGATGGACAGGAAATGGAAGATAGATCGGAATGGAAGCCACAATAAGGGGGCAGGTCTCTCAGTTTATAAGACCTTAGCGACCTTTTTTTATTGAGAGAATTAGTTCATTACTAGTAAGAGGATATTAAAATCATTCTCCCTCTAAAAAATAATGCAACCAACCATTTACAGAAAGAGTGGCAATCATTTGGAAATTGAACAAGATTCGTACAAGCTCTCATTCATTGATTAGAGGCTCTTCCAGATAATAGAGGCGTAGAATACGGCCTTATCTCCAAGAGAATAAAAGCTTGAGAGATTCTCTTCGATCCTCGGTTTTCATTTGCGATCTCTTTCGACTAATACTAATTCGGGTTTATTGACGAAAAGAACGAAGAGAGTAGAGATTTCCATTCTCTCTCTGCATCGAGAGGAAAGAATGTTAGTAAGAAGATTTGGTGTATACGACTACTGAATGACAAGTCATATACGCATACCATAGTTGCCTTTTTGGTTCGCTACGGAATTATCTATATCCTTACAGGAATTTCCTAGTAAGGACTTCGCTTAAAAGGTTTGTTACGACAATACCTACTCAGCTTCGGCATTTAACATAGGTTGTTTGGCTTAAATATGCATTATTGAGAGCTTCCTTAGGCTCGAGAATAATTTTATTATATTCCTTCATTGAATGGAGTAACTGGCAACTCAGGAAGAATGCAGCCAGCAGCGAACAAGACAGCTGTCATTGTAAGCCAATACAGTACCATCCAGTTCTTGGTCATGAGCAGTTGGTTACATCTCTCTCTCCTACGGGATCGAATGGTTAACCGTAGCAGTTGGTTACATCTCTCTCCTACGGGATCGAATGGTTAACCGTATCTTCCCCCTACAATCATGGACTTACCCTCGATTTGAGGGGATTTATAGGCAAACATGATACATGGTATTCGTTTTTGCTAAGGAGTTTTCAATAAAAAGATCCCTTTGTAACCTTGCGGTAATGTTTTACCGCAATGTAACAGGA
>NC_087204.1:87508724-87630750 GCF_015104395.2 Macrobrachium nipponense
GGACTGTGTTCGCTTCCTCAGGAATTCTTCAGACCCTAACTTTGATGGACTTCATGAAGTTTGCGGCTAAAAAGATGCTAACATTGATCCACAAAACATCCTTTTCTCGGAATCAGATAAAAAGAGAATCAACTATTAGGCAATATGACTCAGCTGTCAAAAAAGTTAGCATCCTTCCTGAAAGAAACAAACACTACAACCATGACAGTTAATTTAGCTATATCCTTTTTCAGATCCTTGTTTGAAAAAGGCTTAGCAGCTAGCACCATAACTACTAATAAATCGGCTTTGAAGAAAATCTTTCAGTTGGGTTTCCAAATAGACTTAATAACAGAATCTTACTTTACGTCTCATTCCCAAAGCCTGTGCTAGACTTAGACCTTCTCAAAGGCCTACTTCAGTTTCATGGTTCTTAAATGATGTCCTCAAACTAGCCTCAGATACTGACCTTGTCTTGCACATTCATAATGCTACTTAGAAAGACGTTATTTTTATTAAGTCTGGCCTCAGGAGCCAGAATTTCAGAACTGTCGGCTCTATCCAGAGATGCGGTCACATAGAATTTTTCTCCTCAGGGGAAGTTCTACTTTCTCCGGATCGCAGCTTTTTAGCTAAGAATGAGGATCCTCTTGCAAGATGGGCCCCTTGGAAAGTCATCCCACTTCCGCAAGATCCTTCCCTTTGCCCAGTATTAACTTTTAAGAGCCTTTCTATCTCGTACATCCTCTAGATCCTCAGGTCCTCTCTTTATGAGAGAAAAGGGTGGAACTGAAAAACTTTATCTGTTAAAGGAATCAGACAACAGATCCTTTACTTCATTAAACAAGCCCACCCTGAATCATTTCCAAAAGCGCATGATATCAGAGGAGTAGCTACCTCAATTAATTATTTCCAACATATTGAACTTTGAGGATCTTAAAAAGTATACTGGATGGAAATCACCGACAGTCTTTAAACGTCATTACCTGAAGTCCTTGGAATCATTAAAATTTTCAGCAGTAGCAGCGGGAAACATAGTTTCCCCTGATTCTGCACAGTAGTTGTAGTATAAGATCCAGGTCTCCTTTCTACCTACCTCGTCCAACATGCCTCACCCTACTGCTATGCTCTTCGTGATACTCTAGCCTTAGCCGCTAGGATTCTTATTGGTGGACTGCCCCTTATTTTTTTGCTAGGGCACCACATTGTATGCATAAAATAAATGTGCTTCAGTGTTTCTACCCTTATTTTTTATGCTAGGGTAGAACACAATGAGTTTTTTATATTTTCATACAATCACTTACCTGTCAGATATATACATAGCTAAGACTCCGTCGTCCCTATGTATATATCTGCCAGGTAAGTATGTATGAAACTTTATTGTAACATAACAATATCATTTTTGTAAATAATTATTAATTTTAGTGAATCTTTATATACTGTTGTGATTACCATTATACAATTCTGTACTACCATTATCTAGTATAAGCTAATTTTAAGTACTTTATGTTAATATGGTGTAATTGGTTTTTTGATTCACTTATATTATATACCAATCTTTTACAATTTTGTTTCATTTTTGACCTTTTATTTCCATCTTGTCTGTTTCTCTAGTACTATTTCATAGGCCGACACGAGCTGAGCCCAGAAAAGGGAGTTTTGACGAAGGAAAAAATCTATTTCTGGGTGATTGGCTCGTGTCGCCCTATGAAACCCACCCTGTTTTTTTCCTTACCCACCCTGCAGGACAAGATGGAACAATTATAAAGGATATGGCCGCTAGAGGCGCTGCTCTCCGCTTGGCGTCGGTAGTAGTAGTAGTAGCGGACGCATCACCCTTTGGTATCAGCTCTCTCAGGTGGGGGATTTTTGTGATGGAAGGTCTAAATGGTAAATACTCGTGGTGGTAGTGATCTCACTCTCGCCCCTATTACCATACCGACACTTCTTTTATAGAGTGTGCGAGTCAGTTTAACTGACATTTTCTTGATTTTATTTTTTCTCTGGTAATATTAGGATTAATTTTACCTAGAAATAATGAACTTAAGGATATTTCATAGGGCGACACGAGCCAATCACCCAGAAATAGATTTTTCCTTCGTCAAAATCCCTTAAATGGCCCACCCAGCCTTCCCGCAGGAGACAGGTGGAAGAGAGAAAATCTGATAGAAAACGGGAATGGTTCCTAGTCCTGCCACCCAGGGCAGGGCGGTAGATCACCTGACCTACCTACCTGTAGTGTGTGCCGTGAAATTCTAATTTCTGTCAGGGACGACGGAGTCTATAGCTAAGTATATATCTGCCAGGTAAGTATGTATGAAACTTTATTGTATCATAACAATATCATTTTTCTATTTTCAGTTTACTTCTGCGATCACAGATGATACATTTGATCCTGAGCAAAGTGCAACAATTGGTGTTGATTTCAAGGTGAAAACCATTACAGTTGATGGGAATTGTACCAAGCTTGCAATTTGGGTGAGTATTCTTCAGTGCAATGCTATAAATTCCTAATTTAACATTCTTTATCAAAATAACCAAATTTGTTAAAAATTAAACTTGTATCGTGGATTTCTTTAAGGACCATATCTACCTATTATTCATAGGAAATTCGCGCTTGCATGGTATTTTTCTGAGAAATATCCACAAATTACTGTATTTTCATATAAATTTTTATGATTAAATGCACTTTTATGATAGAACTATGAAAGAAAGCCAGGTGCAGTGGTACCTCGAGATACAAGCAGCCTAACATACGAGTTTTTTGAGATACGAGCCGGAGCTCGGGCCATATTTTCGTTCAAGATACGAGCCCAAATCCGAGATACGAGCCGTGTTTCCAGAGCGTCCCGCTAGTTGGCGCGCAGGGTCGAGCATCATCCGAGAGCATCTCTCGCTCACTCGCACGTGTTACCCGCTTAAATCAAAGTGTATCTTGTGCGCTGTACTCTTTTTTCTTGCTTGATTTTTGCGTGAGTACTGAACTTTTTTGTGTGATATCATGGTGCCGAAGAAAGTGAGTGCTAAGGACAATGGTGACAGGAAGAAGAGGATGATGTCGATAGAACTAAAGCAAGAAATAATAGAAAAACATGAGCGTGGCGCACGAGTGATTGAACTCGCAAAGATCTATGACCGTAGTACATCGACAATTGTACGATATTGAAGCAGAAGGATGCCATCAAGAGTGCTACAACCAGCAAAAGGAACCACAATTCTTTCCCAATTAAGGACAGATATCCCACAAAAAGGAAATGGAGAAGCTTCTGCTCGGGTGGGTGAAAGAGAAGGAGTTGGCAGGAGATACAGTGACGGAGACGGTAATATGCGAGAAGGCACGGAGTATTTATATGCGACTGATTGAAGAAGAAGCATCAACTTTTTTACTGACTGGGTAAATCTCGTCTTTGGCCCTGCAGTGAAGATGTATCTGCAAGAAAAATAAACTCCACGATGAAAGCATTGCTTCATCCTTGATAATGCCTCCAGCCCACCCACCTGGTCTTGAAGATGATATTCTGGAGGAGTTTCCAGTTTATACAAAGTTCTCTACCTCCCACCCAATACGACTTCAATCCTACAGCCGATGGATCAGCAGGTCATTTCCATCTTCAAAAAGCTGTACACGAAGCACTTGTTTCCGCTGCTGCTTTGAAGTGACGGAAAAAAAAAAAAAAAAAAAAAAAAAAAAAACCAAATCTAACCCTTCGAGAGTTTGGGAAAGATCACTACAACATCGTGATCTGTCTACATATCATTGACTTGGCATGGCAAGGGGTAACAAGACGAACGTTGAACTCTGCATGGAAAAAGTTATGTCTTGATGCTGTTGCAGAAAGAGATTTCGAATGGTATGAGCCCGAGACCGAGCAAGAAGAGTTGGAGGAGATTGTATCTCTCAGAAAGTCGATGGGTCTGGAGGTAGATGAGGGTGACGTCAACGAACTCGTCGAAGAACATGAGGAGGAACTCTCAACTGAGGAGTTGAAAGGAGCTGCAGATGATGCAACACACGAAGGTTTCTGGAAGAGATTAACACGAGTGAGGAGGAGAAGAGCCGGAAGGAAGTGATTTCTACAGGTGAAATTAAAGATATGCTGGCAATGTGGGAAAAGCTGTCAAATTTCATTGAAAGAAACACCCAGAAAAGTGGCAACTGGTCGTGCTTCAGCGCTTTTTAATGACACTTGTTTGTCACATTTTCGAAGCATTTTGAAAGGCAGGCAAAAGCAAAGTTCTTTGAATACATTTTTATTGAAAAGAGCTGTGATTGAAAGTACAGAAAGTGCAGCCAAGAAGGCAAAAACAAGTGATAATTAAATTTACGTAAATGTTAAGCTTAGTTTAAGTTTAAAGTTAAGTGCATTGCTTTAAGTTTTTTCTTTCATTTGAAATAAGGAAAGTGTAGTTTTGTAGTAAAGTAAAGTTACGAAAATTCCTCTCGCCGTTCACCTTCGTTAGCCGCACTCGTCTGTCTCCAAAGTGAGACTATTATGCTAAATAACTTTTTTATTTCTTTATTTCATATTTTGTTATGTATTTGTTAATTATACATGTTTATTTGTTATTTAAAAACATATCTTTATTCATAATTTACAATGGTTTGGGGATTTTTCATAGGTCCGGAACGGATTAAATTGAATTCAGTTATTTGTTCCGGCACGGAATACAAACCTTCGGTCCTTTTGCAATAGGAAGGTTACTAGCGGCAGCTGGATAGGTCGTAAGCTTTCGAACAAGGGGTTCGGTAGTTAACTGCTTGTCCGACAGGCACGCGCCGCGCGACTGGAAGGTAAACAATCACTTTTGCTTTCGGCCTCACAGCTAGTGGACGTGTGTTCTGCACTCTCTGCCCGCTTCATCGTCGTTTGCTTTCCTTTGTATGGTGGTGTTTCTCTTTGTGTTTGCAAGCAATTGTGAGTACAATCATTTCCCTTTTTTTGTCAATTTGGTTAAAGTGAACTTAATTGAGTCGATCAATCATGGATTCTCCGCGCCCTCCTATCATCCGGCGACTGTGCCCAGGAACTGAGGGGCGTAAGTGCGGTAAGTTCCGCTCATTCCCTGAGATTGATCCCCATGTGTTATGTGCTCGGTGTCGGGGGCGCGAGTGCACCCGCACCGAGCCGTGCGATGTATGTGTATCTTGGTCGGAGGTGCAGTGGGGCTTGTACGAGGGCAGGAAGAAGCGAAGGCCTGCAAAGGAGTCGTCAGAGAGCTCTCCCGCGACTCCTTTGGTTACGGACACTTCGTCCTCTTTCCTGCCCCCGGCTCAGCTCCCACGGTTGGCTCCTTCCCCTTCGGGGGGGGTGACCAGGTCCTTCTCCTCACCCGATCTGTCGAGTGTGGAGGAGGGCGTCGGTACCCTGACGTGGAACTGTATTCTGGGACCTCTATCCCGTTCGTCTACACCGCGCGGACGGGCGTAGACCCCTTCTAACCACCCAACCTTTGCTTCCCCAGGTGCTGCTGCTACGAGGGCGGGACGACCTTGGACAGGTGTGGGCATCGTTGGGCTTGCAGGGCGTGCCAATTGTCCAGGGAGGGGCTGCTCTACCATCTGGCTGGCTATGTTGCGGTCACGCATGCCACTGTGACCACCACCACCACTACTTGTTTCCACGTCCAGGCTGGATGCCGCTGCCCCTCATCTGGTGTATTCCCCGCATGCGGTGTCTGTTTACACCAACTTCATCAGTTCAGGGTCCGATCGCCGTGCCACGGGGGAGTGTGATGCCGCCGCCGCCCGGGTTTGCCGTGCTGCCGAAGCCAGACTTCGTATGTCCGAAGAGCTCACCCCTGGACCTGCCGCCGATGCCAAGGATGTCGGTGACGCTGGTCCGTCCTCCTGGCTTGGGTGTACCACCTGCCGTACCTGCCGTACCTGCCCAGCCGCTGACGATTGCTGAGACGTTGCCGACCGCTGCTGCCGTGACTGTACCTGCCGTTCCTGCCGTGACTGTTCCTGCTGTTCCTGTGATGCCTGCACCTGCTGATGTCGTTCCTGTTCGTGGCGCTGCTGCTGCTCCCGATGTCGGTCTGTCCCGACATGGCGCGTCCGGGCCCTGTTGCTTCAGCAACAGCAGCCCCGGCTCCGCCCTGGATGGCTGACTTGACATCGGTTCCTGAGAAGCTGACGAAGAAGAGAGGAAGAGGAGGAAGTTGTCGTCGTCTTCGTCGTCTTCTTCGTCGTCGTCGTCTGCCGCCTCTCCCCCTTCGACTTCTAAGGCTTCACAGCCGAAGAAGAAGAAGGTTGCCTCCTCCCCCCCTAAGAAGTCTCCTTCGGGAGCTTCTAAGGGCCCGTCTCGCTCCAGTGAGACAGGGGGTTCTTCCGCTGGTCCTCCTGCTCCCTCGGGAGCGGGGCCCGTCTCTTCTTCCGCAAGGAAGAAGACTACGGGGACCAGAGGGGTGCCGGCTAACACCGGCACTTCCTCACCTGGTGCCAGAGGCTCTGCCACTGCATCAGGTTCCGTCTCGGCCTCTCGTTCGCGAGAGGTACCGAGTGTACGGTCGCCTACCAGCGACCGTGCAGCCAAGAACCAGATGTCAGAGCTCGCTCAGCATCAGGTTCACGGCACGGAGCGGAAGACTGGTGACAGCCGCTCAAGCGACTCTCACCAGACCAGCTCTCGCTCTCGCGGCGACCAGCTGGCTACCCGGGCTGACGTGACGGTCCACGACCGTCCACGTGCCGAGGCTGGGAAGAGGTCCCCCACCCCCCGGTCCGCTGGTCGTGACGTGCCGTGAGGACAAGCACCGGTCTCACCGTGACAGTGGAGCCTGCAGGTCGCCTGACCGTCGCTCTCACAGAGAGCGATCGGGTACGGCAACCAGCACCAGCTCCTCTGACACACGAGATTGGGGCCGCTGTGCTCAGTCCAGCCGTTCTCCACAGCGAGACGGTTCGACCAGGCCTGCAGCTCGATCACCACCGCGGGTTGGCGATCGCCTGCAGCCCTCCAAGCCCGCTGGTTCTGCCAGTGAGCGAGGGGGGAGCGTCAGGTCTGCCTCTCCCGTACCTTCAACCTCCTCGGGTTACACCGGGAGGAGCGAGGTATTGAGGAGTGATCGTGAGGGGTGCGCTCCTCATGATCCCACCACGACGCCCTACGTGCCAGGCACGGTTCTCGGACCGACCAGGACGTATGCGCAAGTGGCTGGAGGAGACCGAGAGGGGTCTGTCGCTGTTCCCCCCCTCGAGGGGGGAGGGTCTCGGGAGATGCTCCTGTTCGAGGGACTGGACGGTCCTACTCCTCAGGATGCAGTGACTCCAGAGATCCAGAGGAACTTTGCCGAGTTATTGCGCTGATTCGTCAGCACAACGACCTCGGGGAAGGGTCGCCACTCCCCCACCTTCCGAGCCCACGTCCCGGCTCGAGTCGTTCTGCCCCCGCGAGAGGGAACCCAGACCGACGGTGGGATTGCCGCGATCAGAGCTCGCCGACTCCGTCTTGAACCAGGTTGAGTCTCTTGTCTCCGGACAGGAAGGCTCTCTCAGGTCGGGCAGGTCGAGCAAGCTACTTCCGCCTCCTCTACTGCGACAGCGGCGATTCTACGTGCCGTCTGAAGACCCGATGCCGCCCAACAGGAAACGGTAAACCCGAGTTAGCCAGGCTAACACCGGGGGTGTCTCTGCAGCAGCTCCTGTCAGTGAACCTATGGTTCTCGCAGCAAGAGGCACTTGGTCTGGAATATATTGCCATGGCAGCTTTCCAGGCCGTCTCGTGGCTAGACCTGTGGTCCCTCACAGTGTCTAAGGTCGCAGCCAAACTCCGGGGGAATTTCCCCCACCCCCGAAGAAGACTCGGCCTTCAGGAGGCTTTGCCAGTCTGGAGGAAGAGCCATCTCCTTCCTAGCCCACCAGACGGTAAACCTGTGGGCCAACCTGGTACTCCGACGTAGGGACGCTGTCCTTACACGAGTATCCAGGGCGGCTGGGCGTGAGCAGCATTAGGGCTTCGTAATGGACCTTTACGGAGTTCCTCCTCTCTCTTCCCAGAGAGATGGTGGACTCTGCGGTGGACAGACAGCGCACTGATGACAGTGACCATCTGGTACACCAGGCAGTTTTGAAGGCTTCTGGGCAGCCTCGAACTGCGGCCAAGCCAAAGAGCTCGGCTAGCGCTTCCTCGGCAGCTAAGACGGTAGCCTCGTCGAAGCCCTGTGGAAAGACTCTGTCTTCTTTGTCTTCTGCCAAGGGGGGCCGTAACCAGCCCTCCTCCCAGCCTTCCTTCTCGCGAGGAGGGTCAGGGAAGAAGTCAAAGAAAGGGGGGAAACGCTAGGGACGGCGTTCCCCCTCACCTGCTGCCGGAAGTGGGGGGGTGCCTGGCCAGCCATTGGGCAACTTGGCAGCGCTACGGCGCCGAGACCTGGATAGTAAGATGTCCTTCGGGAGGGATATCTATTACCCTTCGAATCTCGGCCACCCCTCACCTCCAACCCGGTCCAACAGCAATCGTACGTTCCAGGCTCTTCGAAGGACGTAGCACGAAGACAGGAGATCCAGGCCATGCTGAGCAAACAAGCTGTAGACATTGTTACGGATCAGTCACTGGGCTTCTACAGTCGTCTTTTCCTGGTGGAAAAGTCTACAGGGGGCTGGCGCCCAGTGATAGATCTCTCTCCCCTGAACCGGTTCGTTCGCCAGACCCAGTTCATGATGGAGACGGCACGCTCTGTGCTCGACTCCATCAGGGAGAACGATTTCATGCTTTCAGTGGATCTGAAGGATGCGTTTTCATACTTTCAACTTCCCTGTCAGATATATACTTAGCTATAGACTCCGTCGTCCCCGACAGAAATTCAAATTTCGCGGCACACGCTACAGGTAGGTCAGGTGATCTACCGGCCTGCCGCTGGGTGGCAGGAATAGGAACCATTACCGTTCTGGAACCAGATTTTTTCTGTCGCCGTATTGTAAACGTACGTTTGCGGTACCTCCTGACTTGATTTTCGTGTTTCATCGCCATCGATCATCTGGGCTGTCTTTTGCAGGGAAGTACTGGGTCTTTGGCTCGGCATACGCTTTAATTAACTTTTTAATGAATTTGGCTTCGAAAATTTAGAAGAATATATGACGTGTAACTATCGAAAGTTCTCGTAGACACTCACATAGTTTGCAAGAAAGGGAAATAGTAATATTATTCATTAATACGTGTTATAAGGTAGATGATTGAGGAAATATACGACTTTCTACTTTAGGGAGTCAGAAAAGAATATAACTAGATACGCGTCCTTTAGAAGTTTTGTTGGCTAATCGTTTACTAACGAGCGTGAGTTAGAGTATTAACAGTACTGGTAGTGTGCATCTCAATCACCTTCTTATTCACAGAAACTTCCAAATTCCATCATTGCAATTTGAAGAAAAGGATGTAGCTCAAATGCGAGCTATTAAAAGGTAAAGAAGTGATTGAGTGATTACAGTGTTACCCATTGCAGTGGAGGGTGCGTCCTGATCGGCTTTGTCTCGCTCCCAGGTCTAGTACTCTTCACAAACTCACAAGCCCAGGAGGCGAAGGAAATGTCCGAAAGCCGCCACGGAGGTTAGAGAATCCACCACCTTGGTCAGGCGTCCCCTCGGCAGATTCTGTAGAAGAACGTCCCAGACTGCCAAGTTCGCCATTGGAAAGGTTGTCCTAAATAGTGGAGGGCTTTGCCATGCGGTCGATCGGCTCTGTCTCGCTCTCAGGCCCAGACCTTTTCCAAGCTCACAAAGCCAGAGGAGAGGAACGTCGAAAGCCGCACGGAGGTTGCAGATGACTCCCCACCGGTCGGGCAGTCCCCCTCGCGCAGGTTGTAGGAGCGTACCAGGACTGCCAAGGATAGCCGTTGGGAAAGACATCCTAAAAATAGTGTTTTTCACGATATATAACTTACCCGGTGGTTAATATAAGCTGTCGTTTCTCTGACTTCACGGCAGAATTTGAAATTTCGCGGTAGCGCTAATGGTTTGACAGGTGATCCTCTTACTCCCGCCCTCTACCGGGTACCGGAACCATTCAAACCATAAATCAGAAGTTTACTGCCGTCCGGGAAACGTGTAACCCACGGTTTCCTCTGCTGGTTGGAATTTGGATTTTGATCATCTTGGTTTCTCCTTTTGGTGATGTACTTGAGTTTACTGATCTTTTGCTAGCGATATTATTTGGTTTTGATATATTTTGTCCTTTTTTCAGGAATTATTTTGAATTCTTCACGATGTCTGACACCGGGCTCTGTTCAGTATAGGGTGTGTAGTAGGGTGTAAGACTAGACTTCTTAAAGCTTCACTTGATCTCATTCTCTTGTGTTAGGCAGGGGACGTGAATGTTCTTTGAGAATACGTGTGAAAGAATGTAAGTCTCTAACATTCCAGGAGTGGAAGGCACGGGAAGTATAATGGGGGGAGAAAGTTAGAAAAAGATAGAACAGAAAGGCCTCACAGAATCTTTTCTAAGTTAGTGAGTAGCCAGGATATTCCTCTGAATTCTATTAATCCTGTGCCTATAACCCCGTAGTGGTTGCTCCTGCCTCGAATCTGTATCTCCCAATCCCGATTCCACGTGTCAGTATTACGAAGCGATATGGACTCGAAATTTTGTCGCTTTCCTCACACTAGCAGAAAAATGGGGTTAGACAGTGCAAGAAGTGGTAGTAATGTGATAAATTAACTTAGTGCAAAGTGTAGTGGAGGAGGTGGTTGTTCGGCACTTCGTTCTCCTAGGTCTAGTGCCCCTGTCTCAAACTACCCAGATCCTGGGAGGAGGCATGCCGAAAACCGAAGGGAGGCGAGCGGACCTGCTCCCGAGCAGCCCACCCCTCAAGCAATCCTGAGCCGATCCCAGGATGCTGTCGACTGCACCATTGGAAAGGTGTTCGAGGAAGTGTTTTTCGTCAAGTGACTCTAGTTCAGATGTTTTCTCTTATAGAGGTTGAAGTAATAAGACTTCGGACGCCTTGAAAAGTCGCGCGATTTTCGCCTGCGGCGGTTTCCAAGAAGGTGGCGGCTGCATAAACTTCCTTGTAGTTTTTGGGAGGTGATCTGAAGCTTTTCTCCGGCGGGCTTTAGGATTTATTGCCCTTTCTCATAGAAGGGAGAAGCCGAACACGCACATCCTTCAAGCCTTCTCAGAGCCTCCTCAAGCGATAAACTCCGGGCGGCTCCAGACGTGTTTGTGGATCATCCCGCGGCCTCTACGTCGGTTGGTATGGCCTCAAACCTCGGTGTTTGACAGATGAATGCCAAGTTATGCAGTATCTTGAGCTTTTTCGGCAAGTCTCTTTCGTCCACGAATGCGCTCCCGACCGACTTACATCTTCCGCAGACTACTGTGCAGTACTCTTCGCAGGCTCCTTTGCAGGTCGCCCTCTTCGGCTCAGACTCTCCATGTGACTCCTCTCAGAGCCACTTCAGGCGCCTGACGGACTCCTTTGCACTCCGTCTATGGCGCAACCGTCTCAGGCTCTCGCTCGAGGGCCACCTCAGCCCGCCAGCGCTGGGCCGCCAGCTCAAGCCGCCCAGGAACGGTCAGTACAGGCATCAGACGTCGGATCCTGCTTTCTCACACCCTCCTCGGACGCGTCATGGGTGTGACTTGACGAACAGGATTCTCTTCGATGGAATGGTCGCCAGTTTCGTTCGAAGGAGCTTCGGATTGGGAGGAAGAAAGAGAAGGACTTACAGAAAAAGACAATCATTTGTCGGGGTATTTTTTTTTTTTAAAACAAAAAAAAAAAAAAAAAAAAAAAAAAAACACAAAAAACTTTCCTTTACGATCCATTCGTTGACAAACTTTTGGAGATGCTTTTGGCTTCGTGCCAGTCTCTAGTTTCGCAGTTGAAAAAAGGACAGTAAGCCTGACTCCTCGTCCTTCGTTCACGCGTCTCGTCTATGATTTCGGCAAGAAGCATCAAGAAAGTTAACGCTTGGCTTTTGGAGAAGAGGGAAACAGGGGCGAAAAATGGTTTTTGTTTCCCCTTCGAGACTTTCGTCACAGGAGCCGTGGTATCTGGTAGACACTGGAGAAGTTTTTTCCATGGGTGTGACTGCCTCGCTCAGGGAGACTTTTCTAGTCTAGTGGACTCTCCTGCAGAGCAGCCCTTAATACTGCTAGATTTCTTTTCAACAAATGACCCTGGAGCATCTTTGCAGAGGTTCCGTGTTTTCGGGAAGTTGTTAGCTTCCTGGATTGGGCCAAAATCTTCGCTGGCCAGGAAATTCAAGTCATTTGGACTTTCTGAGGAGCAGCAGTTGAAGGATTTTGCACGGTTCCTGGATTGTATCGATAAAGGCATCTTTGATGGAGTCGGAGCCGCTGCCATTTTCGCCTAACTGGAGGTGTTGAAGAAGAGACAGCTTTGGTGCTCCTTCTTGTCGAAAGGGGTTCATCGACCAGAGTACTGCCTTGCTCTTTCTCCTTGGGACCAAGAAACACTATTTTTTCGCAAGAGATTGTGAGCGAGACGCTCATCTTGACACATGAAAGCGACCCAGGATCTGTTATCACAGTCAGTGAAGAAAGCCCAGGAGATAGCTCGGTTCTTCTGCTTCTGGAGTGCTCCTCCACGGAAGCTCCTAAAACCATTTCGAGGGGAGACGCTCCCGTTCGATTTCCTCCAGGTTTCGTGTGAGAGGTAGAGCCTTCTTCTAAAACCACTCATTCTTACATCAAGAAGATAGGCCCGTAGGTCCTCCACACAGCAGTAGGAGCAAGATTACACCTTTTGGCAGCAGACCTGGTTCATCCGGAGCGGACCTTGGACGGTCCAGTGGTCCTGAAGGAAGGAATAACCATTCCGTTCATTCAATCACCCCCCCTCTCACAGAAATTTCCTTGTGAAATTGTTAGAGCCTACTCGGAGAACTCCGGAAAAAATTTGCGGCCTCCATCAAAAGTTCTCGCCTTCATTGGCAAAAGAGGGCCATAGAGTTAGTGGACTCTGCGCAGGAACAGGATTTTTTATACATTCAAATTCCCTGCCAGATATATACTTAGCTATAGACTCCGTCGTATCCGACAGAATTCAAAGTTCGCGGCACACGCTACCGGTAGGTCAGGTGATCTAACGCCTGCCCGGGTGGCATGACTAGGAACCATTCCCGTTTTCTAATCAGAATTATTACTGTCGCCCGCGGCCCTCAACATTGTTGTTGGTTCTCTCGATTGGTTTTTCTTTTTCACGCAATGATCTTTTCTTGACAGACTTTTTGGTGACGTATCTGGATTGTTGATTGGCATATCGCCATTTTGTGGACTGTTTTGTAGACGGGATTTTGGAATTTTCTTTATATAATTGTCTGACTCTGGGAATGGTGTGAGACGTTGTGTGAATGTAAGGCTGTAAGGGAGGTGCCGAAAGCTTCGGTAGGACCCTCACCCGGTATGCAAGAGGTTTGCAGGGAGTATGAATGTCTTACTAATATTGTAAGGAAGGTGAGAACTGAGTGGAACGAATGGAAGAATCTAACTAATTATTTAAAAACGTTAGAGAGAGAAAGAGTGAGGGAAAGGCTTCTTATAGAAGTTAAGTAGTCTAGATCTGAACAATTCTAGCTTGGGATCTTCCCCAAGGGTAAGTATTCGCTTACTTCCCCTCCATTCCATGCAGCCCCTTCTCCTGATGGCAGAACCTGTAGATTCAGCAAAAGAACTTGCGGATCTAAAAGCAGCCTCAATGTGATGGAAAACAAAAATGGCTGCCATACAAGGAAGGCTAGTGATTATTCAGTGGACAGTGATATGAGTGTCCCCAGTGTAGTGGACCGGGGCATCTGGTCGGCTCAGCAACCTCCTAGGTCTAGACCTTCTTCCAGCTCACAGCCCAGAGGAGAAGAATGTCGAAAAACCGGACAGGAGGTTGTGGAGAAATCCCACCGATCAGGTGTTACCTTCGGCGGTTTCTGTGACCACCCCAGGACTGCAAGGGATCGCTATTGTAAAAGCGTCCTTCGTGAATGTTTCGTCGTCGGGATCTTCATCTCGAGGACGTGATTGGAGAGATTCAGATCGATCCTCGGCCACTCAAGCAGGAGTTGGAAGGCTCCGACTATGAATTCGAGCCCAGAAAACTTCCCTGAGGAGTCTCCCTCGGGAGGTGAAGAAGGAGAAGAGCCCTTCTTTCAACCAGAGTGAGACAGGAGCGCAGGATAAAGAGGAGTTACGAAGAGAGTCATGATGGCGATGCAAGAGCAGATTTTCGTCTCTTTTTGTAGGAATTCTGTCAAAAGGAGCCTCATAGAAGAAAAGAACCTATTCCCTTCGATCAAAGATCCTCCAGACGTATGAGGTATCTGCCGCAGGACCGATACTCCTACTCGAGGAGGTTTCCGGTACGAACTGGATGAAACCTATCAGATGTCTGGCACCGGCCAGCCGTGAGGAGTCACCCAGGAGGCAGGAGCCAAGAGCAGTGAGTGAGGAAGTCAACCAGGGGTAGGCAGGAAGCAAGAAGCCAGGAGTGTGGAGGCATCAGGCAGGAGGCAAGAGCCAGGAGGCAAGAGCCAGGGAGGAAAGAGGCAGGAGTCAGGAGGTCAATAGGCAGGAAGGAGCAGGAGCCAAGAGGCAGGAGGTCAGAAGGCAGGAGCCAGGAGTCCGGAGTCAGGGAGCAGGAGGCCGGAGTCAGGAGGCAGGTAGTCAGGCGCCAGGAGGCAGGAGTCAAGGAGGCAAGAGTCAAGAGCCAGGAGCAGGAGTCGGAGACTCGTCCTGGAATTTTAGTGTAATGTCTTCTCCACAATAGGAGCTCCTGCCTCAGAGCGTAGGAGGTATTGGAAGGGATCTCCTCCAAACGTGAACTTTCTCCTTCGTCTGATCGAGGTTAGACGAGTTTGTATATGACGAACCTCCTGCTAATGAGGGACTCTCGAGTTATAAAAGTCTTAGCCTCATTATTGCTTCAAGAATTTAGAGATCTCTTAGTCCGGCGGCTCCTCCTCTCTCGTTCTCTCTTTTCGAGCTCGGCTTACGGCAAAATCTTCGGGCATTTTTGAAATGAAGCCATGCTATATCGAGAAAGAAGGCACACTCCATTCTTTAGATTCTGTATGGACAGAAGAAGGAGTTAGAAAGACGGTATTCTGCATTTCTCCTTCCCAAACTACATGAAAGAGAAGTATTTGCTATGGGACAGGATGAGACTAATGGGTCTTTCCTTACTGCCTCTGCAGAGTGCGGACTTTTCCAATTTAGTGGAGGCCTTCTAGACGTCACTCCTTAGATCGGTCAGAGCGGACGTGGAGCACTTTCAGATTGAACCACTTTCTAAAGGGACGTTTGTACTTTAGAGGGTGTCAACTTTCTGGGATGGTCAACTCCGTCTTGAGCTTCTGACCACAAAATCTAAATATCCGGTAGTTTCTTAAAAACCAGAGATTCTCCATAGCGTCCTGCTTGCTGGACAAGGCAGTAAGGACGGTTCGGCGTGAAGTGGCTTCCCTTTTTGGTGCTGGTCTCCTGAAAAAGAGATCAGGATATGGATCCCTATTATCGAAAGGGGTTTCTCCGAGCCAGAGGGACTGCTTTATTGTTCGCCCCTCTATCGGATATCTGTTTCATTCTCAGTTAGTAAAGGAGATATCTCGCTCGCCTAACTGAAGAGGCGACACGAGACTACTAACACAAACGTCCAAGAAAGGACGCCCTGTAGTGTCGGCGACTAAGAAGGAATCTCGTCCTCCTACAGCAGCCCTTGTGGAGTACAGCGGCCTGTACCACTGCCCCAGAAGAAGACGCTAGGATAAGAGGAGAAGGTTCTTCATTTAGGCCCTCAAGAATCCAAAGACTTGTTGATCCTTACAAGCACCAGTGGGCAGCCAGACTCCTGAACTTTGGCAGGGAGTATGGGCAAAAAGGGGAGGCGACCCTTGGTCAGTGTCCGGTCCTAAAGAAGGGATAGTAATCCCTCGAGAAACAGCCCTCCCCAACATACTACGGCCTTCGGGAACTGTCAGCGAGGTACAGAGATCGGTAATGAGAAGACTCCTCTTTCAAATGGTGGAACAAATGTGGAAAAAGAGGCCACGTACCTTGTTGCACGGATCACCAACTCCCGGGATTTTACAATCGACTTTTCTAGTACCAAAGAAATCGGGGGGGTGGAGACAGTTCTGGGAAGTAAGCGCTCTGAATCGCTTTTGTTCAGAAAAGAAGTTTCGTATGGAAACGTCCGCCTCAGTAATGTCGGCTCTTCGTCCAGGAGATTGGATGGTCCTCTGGACTTGCCTCCCCAAGATGCATATTTCCACGTTCACATTCACCATTTGTCAAAGAATATCTTCGTTTTGTAATAGGACGACAGATCTTTCAGTTCAGGGCTGTGTGCTTCGGTCTGTCACGCTCCGCAAGTATTCACCAAACCTGATGGCGAATGTGGCCAAGATGGCTTCACCAGAGGAATAAACATCTCCCTTACTTGGACGACGGCTGATCAGAAGCCAAGTCGGAGACTCAGTGCTTGGAGGGATTATATCAGTAACAAGGAACATGAAGATTCGCTGGGATATGCTCGGTCAACCTACGAGAAGTCACAGCTGATCCCCAGCCAGAACTGGTCTATCTGGGGATTCAGATGGATTCTGCCGGGGTTTCGAGTATATCCTTCGCTCGGAGAAAGAATCACTCGAGTGTTTTGTCGAGAATCTCGATGCTTCTAGAGAGAAAGAACAGTTCAGCGAGGGATTATCTGAGACTTTTAAGGGACCCTGTCCTCACCTAGAAAAGTTCTCTCTTGGGGGAGGCTTCACCTCGCCTTCTTCAGTTTTTCAGAAAGAGGTGTGGAGTTGGAAGACGGGACAACTACTCGGACATCTTCCAACTTCCACAAGAGGTAAGAGATCATTTGAAGTGGTGGATCCCTCCGCTTCAAAAGAACGAGGGCGTATCGCTTGCCCTGCAGAGAACCCACAGAACCAAGTGTATATACCGGACTCTTCGGAGTAGGGATGGGGCAGCGACGCTAGGAGAAGGGAGGTGTTAGGAACCTGGACAAAGGAACAGGTCTTCCTGCGCAACATCAATGCACGGAACTAGTTGCCATACACCTAGCCTTAAAGTTCTTCGAAGAGATAGTCAAGAGGCGGGGGATACAGATTAAACTCGGACAACACCACGGCTCATGGTCTTACATACGCAAGCAAGGAGGCACGCACTTCTTTCTCCCTCTATCAGTTAACAAAGACACCTGTTAACTGGACGGAAGACAGAGGCATAACTTCCTCACAAGGTTTATTTCAAGGGATCAAGAATGTGGAGAGCGGACAGACTGAGCAGGAGGAATCAGTCCTCCCACAGAATGGACTCTACACGAAGAAGTGTGTCGAAGTCTTTGGTCCATGTGGGGGAGACCTCACATAGACTGTTTGCGACGGTCTCTCCAAAAGAATAGAGATATTTTGCTCTCTAGTGGAAGATCCGAGAGCCTTCGCAATAGACGCGTTTCTCCTGGATTGTCGGGTGTGGACGCATAAGCCTTTCCCCCGTTCAAGATCCTGGTGGGGGAAGTGCTCAGGACAGTCGTCAGCTTTCGAAGAGCGAATTGGGACGCTAATAAGCCCATTTTGGCCAGCCAGGAATGTTCCGTATGGTACTGGACGTGGATAGTGGACTTCCCCAGATCGCTTCCAAACAGAACAAGATATACTCAGACAACCCCCCTTCGAGAGGTTTCATCACAAAACTACCAGTTTCGCTCTGGACTCGCCTCTCTGACTAATCGAAAGACTTGTCAGAGCGAGGGGCTTTTTGCAGGCTGCGGGCTCTATCGCTAGAGGCCGCAGAGCTTCGACGAGAAGAGTATACCAATCAGAGTGGGAAGTTCTTTAGGAGGTGGTGAAGGGGGTCAGAAGCTGTCCTGCCTCCAGTACCTCATATTGTGAATATTGCGATTTCCCCTCTTCGAGAGAGGAATCACACATATCTGTCTCAACAATAAAGGGATACGAAGCATCTGTTTTCAGTATTTAGGAATCGAGCCTAGACATTGCAACGACAACAAAGATCACACGATATAATTAGGATCTTTTGAGACTTCAAAGGCAGTACTCCGAGAAACACCTAGTTGGAATCTAGGACGTGGTCCTGAAATCTTTACATCGATAAATTCGAGCCTTACATCTGGCTTCCTTCCGCCTCCCGACGTCACTAGGGAACTGCTTGTTCTGTGGCTCTCACTACAGCCAAGAGGACGACGCGAATTGCACGCTCTGGATTCCACGGTGGGGTTCAAAGGAGATGCTGCCATCTGTCTTGCCAGACATGTTTTGGCAAAGAACGAAAACCCGTCAAAACCGTTGTTGGCCAGAAGTTTGAGGTAAAAGGCCTATTAACTCGTAGCACGAAGATAGAGAGGTCTCTCTGTCAGTGAGAGCTCTTAAATATTATTTAGAGAGGAAGAGACAGATGGGCTGTCACAAGGTCTTGGTGTGCGAGTTGAAGAACCTCCAAAAGACCATGTCCAAGAACTCCTTGGCTTTCTTTGTGAGAAGCGTTATTACGACGATCACAAGAAACTGCTCGGAAGGAATACCTTCGGTCATTTAAAGGTCAAGACCCATGAGGTAGAGAGCGTTAGTAGCAACGTCTTTGGCGTTCCAAAAGAATAGTCTCTAAAAAATATCATGAGACTACAATATTCGGAGGTGCAATCAGTGTTTGCATTCATATCTGAAGGAGTGAGAGTGACCTATGAGAAGGCTTCCGCCAGGTCCTTTTGTATCAGCAGATACAGTGCTGGGTCTTGGAGAAAGAATGATCCTTAATATTGTGTTTTATGCGTACATAAAAACCTCTTGTCAGAGATGGGCTGGTTTTTCTTGATGAAGCAAGCTCACTGATGTCGCAGGGGAGATAGTGTCATGCTGGTAGGGGATCAGGAGTTAGTATGCTTATAGGGGAGTACAAAATTTTGTATAATTCAACTTCCCTGCCAGATATATACTTAGTTTATGACTCCGTCGTCGCCGACAGAATTTCAAAATTTAGCGGCACACGCTTACCGGAGGTCAGGTTATATACCGCCCTGCCTGGGTCGCAGGACTAGGGAACCATTCCCGTTTTCTAATCAGAATTCTTCCTTGTCGCCCGGGGCCGGGCATCAACATATGTTGTGGTTCTTCTCGATTGGTTTTTCTGTTTCCCACGGCAATTGATCTCTTGACCGAATTTTGGTGACGTCATCTGGTATTGTTGGAGTTGGCATACGCTTTTGTGGACTGTTTTGTGGGACTTGATTTTGGAATTTTCTTAATATATTCTGACTCTGGAATGGTTGTGAGACGTTGTGTGAAGTAGCTGTAAGGTGAAGGTTGCGAAAGCTTTCGGAGAACTCACACGGTATGCAAGGGTTGCAGGAGTATGAATTTTCTTTTACTAATACTTGTAAGAATGTGAGAACTTGAGGAGAACGAATGAAGAATCTAACTAATTATTTAAAAAGTTTTAGAGAGAGAAAGAGTGAGGAAGGCTTCTATAAAAGAAGTTTAGTAGTTCTAGACTGAAACTAATCCTTAGCTTGGGATACTTCCCCCTAAGGGTAAGTATTGCTACTTTCTTCCATTGGCAGCCCCTTCCCCTATTGCAGAACCTGTAGATCAGCAAAGAACTGCGGATCTAAAAGCAGCCTTCAAGTTGATGTGGAAAACAAAATGGCTGCCATACAGGTAAGGCAGTGATTATCACGTAGGACAGTGATATGAGTGTCCCCAGTCGTAGGGACGGGGGGCATATGGTCGGCTCAGCAACGCTCCTAGGTCTAGACATCTTCCAAGCTTCCAAGCTCACATCGCCCAGAGGAGAAGAATGTCGTGTTAAAGCCCGAAAAGGGAGTTGGGAAATCCCCACCGATCAGGTGTCCCTTCGGCGTGTAGTTTCTGTGACAACCAGACTGCCAAGGATCGCTATTGTAAAAGCGTCTGGAGGGAATGTTTTTCGTCGTCGGGATCTTCATCCCGAGAACGTGATTGGAGAGTTTCAGATTGATCCGGCCACTCAAGAGGGTGGAAGGCTCCCGACTATTGATTCGAGCCCAGAAAAACTTCCCTGAGGGAGTATCCCTCGGGATGTTGATGAAGAGGCAAGAAGAGCCGTCTTTCAACCAGAGTGAGACAGGAGGCAGGAGGTGAGGGTTATGGACTCCTCCCCTCCTCCTTCCCCTCCTCCGAAAGAGGATAAAGAGGAGGTTACGAAGGAGATTCATGATGGCGAGCAGAGCAGATTTAGTCTTTTGTAGGAGTTCTGTCAAAGGAGCCTCCTAGAAGGAAAGACTCTTCCCGTCCGATCAAAAGATCCTCCAGACGCATGGAGGTTATATGCCGCCAGGATCGATACTCCTACTCGAGGTGAGGTTTCGGTACGAACCTGGATGAAAACGATTTCAGACGTCTGGCACCGGACAGGAGTGAGGAGTCACCAGGAGGCAGGAGCCAAGGCCAGGATGTGAGGATCAACAGGAGGCAGAGCCCAGAGCCTAGGAGTGGGAGGGCATCCAGGCAGGAAGGCAGGAGCAGGGAGGCAAGAGCCAGGAGGCCAAGAAGGCAGGATTTGGAGTCAGGATTTCAGAGGCAGGAGCCAGGAGCCAAGAGGCAGGAGTTCAGGAGGCATGAGCCAGGACGTCCGTTAGTCAGGAGGAGGAGTCCCGGAGTCAGGAGGCAGGAGTCAGGAGCCAGGAGGCAGGAGTCAGGATGCAAGAGTCAAGAGAAGGAGGGCAGGAGTCGGAGACTCGTTCCTGGAGTTATGGACTCTCCTCCAAATATGGAGCTCCTCTCCTTCAGAGCATAGGAGTCTTGGAAGGACTCCACTCCAAACGTTGAAACGTTCTCTTCGTCTGATCGAGGGTTAGACGAGTTGTCTGATGACGAACCTCCTGCTAATGAGGGACTATCGAGTTATAAAGTCTGAGCCCATTATGCTTCAAGAATTGGGAGATTCTCTTAGTTCCGGAGCTCCTCCCTCCTCGTTCTCTCTTTTTGAGCTCGGCTACGGCAAAATCTTCGGCCTTTGAAAATGACGCCTGCTATATCGATATGAAGAAGGCCACTCCATTCTTTAGGATTCTTGGATGGACAAGAAGAAAGGAGTTAGGGTAAAGACGGGTATTTTGCCATGCCTCTCCAAACTACATGGAAAGAGAGGTATTTGGTATGGACAGGAGAGACTATGGGTCTTCTTACCTGCCTCTGCAGATGCGGACTTTTCAAATTAGTGGAGGCCTCTAGACGTCACTCCTTAGACGGTCAGAGGCGACGTGGAGCACTTCAGAGTTTGAACCACTTCCTAAAGGGACTTTTTGTCACCTTAGAGGATGTTTCAACTTTCTGGATTGGTCACTCGGAGCTCTGGCCAACAATCTAAAGATTACGGAGTTTCTTAAAAACCCAGAGATTCATCCATAGCGTCCTGTCTGAGGACAAGGCAGTACCAAGACGGTTCGGGTGAAGTGGCTTCTTTGGTGTATTGTCCTGAAAAAGAGATCAGTAGCGGACCCTATTATCGAAAGGGGTTTCTCCGAGCCAGAGGTACTGCTTTATTGTTCGCCCCGCTATAGGATCATCTGTTTCATCTCAGGTAGTGAAGGATATATCTCGCTCGCTAAACGTGAGAGGCGACACAAGACCTACTAACAAAACGTCCAGGAAAGGACGCCCGTTAGTGTCGGCGATTAAGGAAGGACTCTCGTCCTCCTTCAGCAGGCCCTTTCGTGGAGGCTACAGCGGCTCGTCCCCCTGCCAGAAAGAAGAGCTGGATAAGAGGAGGGAGTTCTTCATTTAGGCCCCTTCAAGAATCCATAATGTACTTGTTTGCTCCTTCAAGCACCAGGGGGCGCCAGACTCCTGAAACTTTGCAGGGAGTAGGGCAAAAAGGGGAGCCCGACTTGGTTCAGTGTCGGTCCTAAAGAAAGGGATAGGTAATCCTCGAGAACAGCCCTCCCCTAACATCTCGCCTCGGGAAAACTGTCAGCGAGGTACAGAGACCCGGAAATGAGAAAGACTCTCCTTCAAATGGTGAACAAATGTGGGGAAAAAGAGGCCAATCGAACTTGTGGGCAGGATCCACACTCCCCGGGTTTTTACAATCGCCTTTTTCTAGTACAAAGCATCGGGGGGTTTTGTGGAGACCATGTTCTGGGACGTAAAGCGCTCTGAATCGCTTTGTCAGAAAAGAAGTTTCGCATGGAAAACGTCCGCCTCAGTAATGTCGGCTCTCGTTCAGGAGATTGGATGGTCTCTTCTGGACTTGCAAGACGCATTGTTCACGTTCCCATTCACCATTTGTCAAAGAAATATCTTCGTTTTGTAATAGGAGAAAGAATCTGTTCAATTCAGGCTCTGTGCTTCGGTTGTCTCAGCTCCGCAAAGTATTCACCAACCTGATGGCGAATGTGGCAAGATGGCTTCACCTAGAGGGAATAAAAAATCTCCCTCTACTTAGACGACTGGTGATCAGGGCCAAGTCGGAGATTCAGTGCTTGGAGGACTTCATCAGTAAACAAGGAACATGGATAGAATCGCTGGGATTAATCGGTGAACTAGAGAAGTCGCAGCTATCCCCAGCCAGAGCTTGGTCTATCTGGGGATTCAGATGGATTCTCGGGTTTTCGAGTATTTCCTTCGCTGAGAAAGAATCACTCGAGGTTTGTCGAAAATCTCGAGCTTCTTGGAGAAAAGAACAGTTTCAGCGAGGGGATTATCTGAACTATTAGGGACCCTGTCCTCACTAGAAAAGTTCTTCTCTCTTGGGAGGCTTCCACCTTCGCCCTCTTCAGTTTTATCCTGAAAGGGGTGTGGATTGGGAGACGGGACAACTCTCGGACATTTCCCGCTTCCACAAGAGTAAAGGATCTTTTGAAGGGGTGGATCCTTCCTCTTCAAAGAACGAAGGCGTATCGCTTGCCATGCAGAACGAAGACCAAGTGTTATATGCCGACTGCTTCGGGAGTCGGGATGGGGATGCGACGTTGGAGCAAGGGAGGTGTCAGGCCACCTGGACCAAAGGAACAGGTGTCCTGGCACATCAATTGCAAGGAAATAGTGGCCAACACCTTAGCCTTCAAGTTTTCGAGAGATAGTCAGAGGCGAGGTGATACAGCATAAACTAGGACAACACCACGGCTCTGGATTACATACGCAAAGCAAGGAGGCACGCACTCTTTCTCCCTCTTTCAGTTAACAAGGACACCTGTTAACCTGGACAGAAGAAAGAGGCATAAACTCTCCTCACAAGAGTTGTTCAAGCATCAAGAATGTGAGGACGGACAGACTGAGCAGGAGGAATCTAGGTCCCTCCCACAGAATGGGACTCTACACGAAGAAGTTGTGTCGAAGTCTTTGGTCCCGTTGGGGGAGTACCTCACATAGACCTGTTTGGACGTTCCTCTCCCAAAAGAATTAGAGATCCTTTTGACTCTAGTGGAAGATCCGAGAGATTCGCAATAGAGCGTTTCCATGATTGGTCGGGTGTGGACGCATACACCTTTCCCTCCCGTTCAAGATCGGGGGAAGTGCTCAGGAAGTTCGTAGCTCGAAGAACGAAGTTGACGATAATAGCCCCATTTTGGCCAGCCCAGAATGGTTCACAGAGGTACTGGAGGGATAGTGGACTTCCCCGATCTCTTCCAAAACAGACAGATCTACTCAGACTAACCCCACTTCGAGAGGTTTCATCACAACCTCCCAGGTCTCGCTCTGACTGCCTTTCGACTACGAAAGACTTGGTCAGAGCGAGGGGCCTTTTCTCGCAAGGATCCGGGCTCACTCGCTAGAGCCCGCAGAGCTTCGACGAGAAGAGTATACCAATCAAAGTGGGAAGTCTTTAGGAGGTGGTGTAGAGTCAAAGCTGTCATCTCCAGTACCTCTATAGTGAATATGCCGATTTCCTTCCTCTTTCCGAGAGAGGAATCACACCTCTTCTGTCTCAACAATAAAAGGATTACAGAAGATGCTTCTTCAGTATTTAGAATCGGAGGGTTAGATATTCAAGCAACAAGGATCTACACGATCTAATTAGATCCTTGAAACTTCAAGGCAGCTACTCCTAGAACACCTAGTTGGAATCTAGACGTTGTACTGAAATGCCTTTCACGGATAAATTCGAGCCTTTACATCTGGCTTCCTTCCGCGACGTCACAAGGAAATGTTCTTCCTGGTGTCTCTCGCTACAGCAAGAGACGAGCGAAATTGCGCTCTAGAGTCCACCGGGGGTTCAAAGGAGATGCTTGCCATCGTTCTTTCAAGACAATGTTTCTGGCAAAGAACGAAAACCCGTCAAAACGTGGCCCACCGAAGTTTTGAGGGTAAAAGGCCTAATCTACCATCGTCCATAGGCAGAGAGATAGAAGGTCTATCTGTTCAGTGAAGCTCGTAAATATTATTAGAGGAGGAAGAGACAGAGGAGCTTGTCAACAAGGTCCTTGTGGTGTGCGGTGAAGAACCCCAAAAGACTCATGTCCAAGAACGCCTTGGCTTTCTTTGTGAGGAGCGTAATTACGGACGCTCACAAGAACTGCTCAGAGAATCCTTCGGTCTTCTAAAGGTCAAGACCCATGAGGTTGGAGAGCAGTCGCAACGTCCTTGGCGTTCAAAAGAATAATGTCCTAAAAAATTTAATTGAGACTAATATGGAGGTGGCAATTCCAGTGTTTGCATACCATTATCTGAAGGATGGGAGAGAGTGACCTATGAGAAGGGCTCTCGTAGTCCATTTGTATCAAGCAGATACAGGTGCTGTGTCCTTGGAGCAAAGGATCTGATCCTTAAAATATTGTGTTTTATAGTAAATAAAACCCTCTTGTCAGATATGTGCTGTTTTCTATTAGCAAGTCATGATGTCGCACGGGCAGCATAGTGTCATGCTGGTAGGGATCAAGGGTATGTATGGCTAGTAGGGGAGTACAAAAATTTTTTGTATATTTTGAATGAAAGTGATAATTATGTTCGAGTTTTTGGGTGTTTTGTAAGGAGTTCAGGGTAAATTCCTTACAATTTCTTAGAAAACCTAACATGGATGTTCAGAAGAATCAGGTTGATTCGGGATCTGTTGTGTTCTCCTTGAACAAGGTGTATTGTCATGTTAGTGGAATAGCACCCAATGGACAAAGACCTTTAGGTTTCTGCCGAGTAAGCCGTGGATAAGACCCCATTGGCAGAACCCACAAGAACTCTTAGCCATAGATCAATATCGCGCTGAGCTCTTGAGGCTAAGCAGGACTCCAAGGCAAGTAGCGCGAAGTCTTCAGGCCTAATAAGGTCGGAACCAAGGTTTATTAATAGCCTACAACATATGTTTGTTACCTGTCTATTTTCAGAGTTAGCTGTCTTCTACCCACACCAATGGGTGTTAATCAGCTAAGTATATATCTGGCAGGGAAGTTGAGGTTTTATAAAAAATGATATGTCTGTCACAATAAAGTTTTTTATACATACTTACCTGACGATATATACGATTAATGGCCCCCACCCAGCCTCCCGCAGGAGGGACAGGTGGAAGAGAAGAATTCTGATTAGAAAACGAATGGTTCCTAGTCCTGCCACCAGGGGCAGGGCGGGTAGATACCTGACTACCGGGTAGCGTGTGCACGCGAAATTTGAAATCTGTCGGAGACGACGGGAGTCATAAAGCAAGTATATATCTGTCAGGTAAGTATGTATAAAAACTTTATTGTAAACATGACAATATATTTTTTTTTTTTTGTATGTTTTGTAAGAAAGTGTAATTATGTTTCGATTTTTGTGGTTGTTTGTAGGAGTTCGGGGGATAACTCCTTACAATCTTAGAAACTACACATGGGTAGGATCAGGTATAGGGAATTCGGTTTTGTTGCCCTTGAACAAGGGTATTGTCATGTTAGTGGAATAGACACCCAATGGACAAATGCCTTTAGGCTCTGCCGAGTAAGTGGATAAGACCCCATTGGCAGACCCACAAGAACTCTTAGCCATTAGATCAATATCTCGATGAGGCTCTGGGCCTAAGCCGACTCCAAGGCCCCAGTAGACGCGAAGTCTTCAGCCTAATAAGTAGGGAACCAAGGTTTATTAATACAAAAACATATGTGTTTACCTGTATATCAGTTAGTTAGCTGTCTCTCACCCACCACCAATGGGTGCTAATCAGCTAAGATATATCTGGCAGGGAAAGTTGAATCGTATAAAAAATGATATTGTCAGGTTACAATAAAGTTTTATACATACTTACTGACAGAATATACGATTAAGGCCCACCTAGCCTCCCCGCAGGAGACAGGTGGAAGAGAAGAATTCGATTAGAAAACGGGAATGGTTCCGAGATCCTGCCACCCAGGGGCAGGGCGGTAGATCACACTGAACCTACCGGTTAGCGGTCTGCCCGCGAAATTGAAATTCGTCAGGCAGCGACGGAGTCTATAGCTAAGCATATATCGGTTCAGGTAAAGTATGTATAAAACTTTATGTAACATGGACAATATCATTTTCAATCGCCTATTTCCTGGTAAAGGAAGGCCACGGGGGGTTGGAGTAGACCGGTGTTGTTGGACGTTCAGTGCCCTGAACGTCTTCGTCCTGAAGACGAAGTTTTCCTATGGAAACGGACCAAAATCGGTATTAGCAGCTCTTCACCCGGAGATTGGAGGTTTCCATAGACATTCAGGACGCTTATTTTCTATTCCGATTCATCCGGAATCGAGAAGGGGGATTCCTGAGCTTCGTGTTCCAGGGCAGCATTTATCAGTTCAGGGCCCTTCTGACTTCGCCCTGTCAACAGCTCCACAAGTGTTCACCAGAGTACTGTCGTCAGTAGCCCAAAGTCGGCTTCATCTAGACGGGATACGAATATCCATGTATCTAGACGGATTGGCTTTCTCAGGGCAAGGTCCAGAAGAAGTGTGTGGGGACTACAAAAGACTAAGGAGACGGAAAGGAAAGCCCAGGTTTTGTTAGTAAACAAGGACAAAAGTCCATGTCTTCACTCCTTATAGGAGATAGTTTATTTAGGAGTGACGGACTGAATTCAGTTCTTTTTCAGGATTTTCCATCTCGCCAAAAGGATCGACTCTGCGCCTGAACAAAATAGAACGGAATTCTAGTAGGACAACTTGCTCGGAGCGAATCAGTGGATACTTCTAGGAACCTTGGCTTCAATAGAGCAATTTGTAAGTTGGGCAGGCTCAACATGAGAACCACTTCAATTTTACTTGAAGCAGAAGGGCAAAGGAGAAAGTTCCCAGACTCCTTCGTGTCCCCATCTCGGGAAGGAATCAAAACAGGACCTACCTTCGGTGGAAATCAGAAGGAAAGGCTAGAGGAAGGCTGTCTCTAAGCAGTTGAGCGCCCAACCTTACGCTTTTGTCAGACGCATCGGACAAAGGGTGGGGAGCTACTCGGGGAGAAAAGGAAGTGTCGGGACTTGGGCAGATTCATCAGAGAAGCTGGCACTAAATCTAAAAGAGTTGAAGGCGATTCATTTGGCTCTAATGACACTTTCAGGACAGAGGTAAGAGGGAAAGTACGTGCTGGTTTCAAGCAGACATCACCACAGCTCTCTCTTACATCTAAAAACAGGGGGGGAACACTCGTTCTTCTGTGCGACGGCGGCGAGAGACCTACTCATTTGGGCGAAAGAGAAACAAGGTTGTTCTTGAGCACAAGATTTATCAAGGCTCTGAAGAATGTTAAAGGCGGACATTTCCAGCTAGGAGAGGAAAAGTCCTCTCAACAGATCGTGGCCGTTACATCCTCAAATAATGCAGGAAGCTTTGGGGGATTTGGGGGATGTCCGTTCAGTTGGATCTCTTCGCACAAACAAGACAGCTCGTCTACCCACTGTATGCTCCCCAGTTCAGACGAGGAGGCGTTTACAGTGGCTGACATGCTTCTCGACTGGTCAAATCTGGATCTGTATCGCCTGCCACTTTCAAAATGCTAAGATTAGTTCTGGCAATGTTCAGAGTCAGCAGAAACGTCAGGATGACTTGAAGCCCCCTTTTGGCCGGCCGGAATGGTTTCGGATCTACTACTACTGTTGACGGACTTTCAGAGAGAGTTACCGTTTTAAGGAAGGATCCTACTAAGACAGCCCCACTTTCTGAGGTTCCATCACAACTTGTCGCTCCTTAGATAGTCGCCTTCAGACTGTCGGAGCATACTCCCCCCTCAGAAAGAAGAGGATTTCAAAGAGAGCTTCAAGGGTATGCTAGACCAGAAGAGAATCATCTGATCGAGTGTACCAACTAAGTGGGTCACAATTCAGAGTTGGTGCAAAGAAGAAGGAATTTCGTACCTTCTAAGACCTCTATAGACTCAGTTAGCAACTTCCTTTTTTCCCATCTTTTTTTTCTTCGTGAGGAATAAGAAGCTTTCTACCAGGACGATTAGGGGTTATAGAGCTATGTTGTCTTCTGTGATCAGACCATCGAGGATTAGACTTTCTAATAAAGGGATTTTGACGTAAGGAAAAATCTATTTCGGGCGATGGCTCGTGCCGCAGTGAAATATCCTTTAATCTATATTTCTAGGGTACAATGTATAACACATACCCAGAGAATAAATAAAATTAAATGTGCAAAAGGTCAGTATACCTGACTCGATCACCCTCCAAGAGGGTGCGGTATGAACACTTATGCGAGTGAAGACCACTACCACGAGCCAAATGCAATAGGGAATCTCCCACTACAAAAACCCTCCATGAGGGGAGCCGACCCACAGAGTGAGCAGCCGACTACTTACTACTCCAGCCCATGCTGCCGACTGCTGCGCCTGGTGGCCATCCTGAAGGTAGCAGACCAATCTTGGCGAAGGGATGGGTTAGGGCGGGATTTCGCTGGCGATGCGAGACATCGCCAGAAATAGATTTGTCCTTACGTCAAAATCCCTTTTCTCGGCTCAGCTCGTTGTCGCTGGCGAAACGTACCAGAGAAGAGAAATAGACACAAGATTGTAAACAAAATTAATAAAATAAAATCAGAACAGGTCTCAAATAAAAAGATAACAAAAATAAAAAGATATAATTGCTAAAAAGATACTATACACAGTGAGACAGAATAGAAATATGCTTAAAATTAAACTTAATTTCTAATATGTTTCTTAACATAAGGTTAATTTAATATATACAGAAGGTAAATGGCTAACATGTATCAAAATGGTATCTGTGTAAAGCATGTATCAAAAATACTAGAGCAATTAAGATAAATCAAATGAACACAACCATTCAACAATAATAATATATAAAGGGAATTGTATATGACTTTAATATACAAAACCCGTAACCATTCATAATTAAGATGTATCCCTAGCATAAAACGAAGGGGATAACATCATGAGATCAATATCGTGTAATCATCTGTGAGTGCCCTAGCAAAAAAAAAAAAAAAAAAAAAAAATAAGGGACACCCACTACATCATCATTAAAGCAGCTAAGACCAAGGTTTTTTTTGGAAAAAAAATGTAACATGAACAGCAGAGGAATAGGACGAAATGTTGGGTGCGGCAGGTAGAAAGGAGGACTGGACCTATTCTACTACAGATTAGCCTAGAGTCAGGGGAAACTATGTTACCGCTGTACGCTTGAAAATTTTCAGAGCTTCCAAGGACTTAAGGTAATGACGTTTGAACACCTGTCGGCGATTTCCATCCGGTATCACCTTTTTCAACTCAGCGAAGTTCAATGTTGGAAATAATAATTGATGTGGCTACTGCCCCTGAACATCATGTGCTTTCGGGAAAGGAGTCAGGATTGGCCTGCTTAATAAAGTACAGGATTTGTTGGCTGATGCCTTTAAGGATAAAGTATCCACCTTTTTCACTCTATAAAGAGGGGACCCGATGAGGATGAGGAGGTCCTGGACAGAAAGGCTAGTAAGGTTGAAAACGGGCAAAGAGATTACATCTGGTGTAAGGGGTAGTACCTTCCAAGGTTCCCACCTCATCAAAGGATCTTCATTCTTTGATATAAAGCTACGGTTCCGGAGAAAGTAGGACTTCCCCTGTGGGAAGAAAACTTGAATATGATCCGGATCTCTGGATAAAGCCCGACAGTTCTGAAATATGGATCCGGCAAGCTAAGCTTTAAGAAAAATTAGAGTTGTTCTTAAGAGCATTATAAACGAGCAGTGTCATTATCGGTTTCTGAAGCAGTTTAGAACATCGTTTAAGAAACCATGAAACTGACGGAGCCTGTACAGAAGGTCTAAGTCATAGCACATGCCTAGGAATAGACGAGAAGTAGGAATCCGTAAGTCTATGTTGAACCAAATGAAATATATTTTTCAAGGCTGACTTGTTTGCGAATCGTGCTAGCTGCAAACCTTTTTCGAATAGGATCTGAAAACGGTATAGAGACTGATTGTCATGATTCTAATATCTGTTCTCTCAGGAAGATTGCTAACTTTTTTAGACAGCAGCATCAATGTCTCAAAGTTGAATCCCTTGTATCTGGGATTTCCAAGAAGAGAATATTTGAGGTCAATATTCGCATCCTTTCGACTTGCAAACTTCATGAAATCCATAAAGTTGGGTTTGAGAATCCTGCGGAAGCGAACACAGTCTTCTTTGTAAAACTGACGGGGAAGCCTGGGAATTGGGGTTCCGAAGAGGACGGAAGACCCCAGTTCCAGAATTAGGGATACCAATTGCTATTCGGCCAGTCTGGGGCTACTAGAGCCACTTGACCTGAATTCCTGAGTTGTTAACACTTTCATGAGAAGATTCACTGGGGGAAAGACATAAAATGTTCTTCCAGTTGTTCCAGTCTAGAAGCCAGGGCGTCCGTGGCATAGGCCAGAGGGTCCAGGTTTGGGGGCCTACATACACGGTAGTTTGTGGTTCGCTTGAGATGCGAAGACGATCCACCTGTAGCCCTGGAAACTCTTTGAAGGATCACATTGGACCGAAACTGTTGTCCACGTGACCATTCCCGACTCTAGGGGCACTGATCGGGATAGCGCCGTTCTGCTATGACGTTTTCTCACTCCAGCTATGTGAGCGGAGGAGAGATGCCAACTGAACTTGTCTGCCAGGGAGAAGATGGCTACCATGACATGATTTAGATGACGTGACTTGGAGCCTCCTCTGTTTATACAATGTACTACCACTGCGCTGTCCAGGACTAGCTTATGTGGGAGTACTTTGGTGGGACGTAACCTTTTTAGAGTCAAGAAACACTGCCATTGCCTCCAGTACGTTTATATGGGAACTGACGGAACTGAGGTGACCAAGTTCCTTGAACCTTTTTGAACTGGGAATACCCCCCCTCCCAACCGCTTAAGGACGCGTCTGTGTGGATGGTGATCCCTGGTGGAGGGAACTGAAGGGGTACTGACACCGACAAATTCTTGGACTTTTCGCCCACGGCCGAAGTCGATTCTTTAGAACTCAGAGGGACTGAGGATAGTTGTCCCTGGACCTGACATTTGCTCGTGAGCGCCAGATTCTGGTTAGGTCTTTCAGTTTGGCTTTCATTAAGACGTTCGTCACTGATGCAAACTGAGTGAACCCAGGATCCTTTCCTGAGTCCTCCTTGACGCCAGTTTGTGACTTAGAAATTGCTTGACTGACTTCGCTATTTCTTTTCTTTTGGTTGATGGAATCGACAGAGTATGGGAGGATAGATTCCATTGAATGCCCAGCCACTGAAAGTTTGACTCTGGAGTGAGTCTTGACTTGGTCCCTGTTTATCTTGAAGCCTAGATATTCCAGGAACTGAATCACTTTCAGTGTAGCTCTGTTGCATTCCTCGACTGTTGAAGCCCAGATCAACCAATCGTCGAGATACGCTACTACCATAATCCCTTGTGACCTGAGTTGTTGCACTACCACTTCCGCTAGCTTCGTGAACACCCTGGGTGCCACGTTGAGTCCGAAAGGAACTACCTTGAAGGAGAATGTCTGGTCTCCTATCTTGAAACCCAGATACGGACGGAAGTGTCTTGCAATAGGGATATGATAGTAAGCGTCTGTAAGATCGATAGAGGTGGTGACGGCCCCACGGGGAAGTAAGGTCCGCACCTGCGAGATCGTGAGCATCTTGAACTTGTCGCAGCGGATGGCTAAGTTTAAGCAGGGACAAGTCTAAGATTACCCTTCTTTTTTTTTTTTTGTGAGCCTTTCTTTGGCACGCTGAACAAGCGACCTTGAAATTTTAATCTCTTGACTCTCGCTATAGCTCCTTTCTGAAGGAGATCCTCCGCGTACTCTGTCAATTCCTTGGAAGGAAGTTGACGAAAAGGTCTGGATGGAGGTGGGTTCGTCAACCAGCTCCAACCCAGGCCTTTTGACACAATGCTCTGAGCCCATTCGCTGAAGTTCCACCGGTGGCGAAAGTGAAACAGCCTCCCTCCTACCTGAAGTTCTTCATTGGTTCTGGTAACCGCCATCGCCCTCCTCTGAAGTGTTTCCCCTATTAAATAAAGGGGCCTCCCGATCCTCTCCACGAAAGGAACGCTTACCTCTGCCTCCTTACCCGAGCGGTCATACTTCTGTGAAGCTTGACTCTCGAAGGCTTGATTGTAAGCTGGAGAGATGGCGTAAGAGGTGGAGGGCTGAGGCTGAGGGGAGATCACATAAATTGGCTGTGATTGAGCTTTAGAAGTGGAAGGTTGGGCTGTTTGCACTAAGGGAACCGCTGGAACTTGTTGAGGAAAGCGTGGCTGCTTTTTCTGGTAAGGTTGGAAACGCCTGGGTTTCCTTTGCCCCTTACCTTTAGCTGTTAGGTCTTGCCTCCTCTTAGCCGTAAGGCCCCAACGGTCCTTAAGGCTCTGGTTCAACCTCGTAGCCTCTGACTGGACTTCCTTCACCATAGCTTCTGGGAAGAGATCTGCTCCCCAGATGTTTGACGAGAGTAACCTATTCGGCTCATGCCGAATGGTTGCCTCTTGTAGGACATGCTTCCTACAATTCGTTCTAGCAGTGGCAAACTCAAACATATCTGACTGTACCGTTTGAGTCAGGGATTTGGTCATGAGCTTGAAAAGCGGCTCTGAGCCATAGGCTATGGTGGCCACCTCGGTCATAGCCATAGAATTAATTGATCTGGCTAATCGCGATTTAGCGTCAAATTCAGCCTGAATAAGGCTATCTGGGAGCCTGGGTAGCTTTTCACCAAACTGCTCCATAGCACAGTCCGGTTTGAGTTTGCCAGCTGAGAAGGTGTTCGGCAAGTCTTCCCACAATTCTCCGGCTGAGGGAAGTAACGGAGATGTGGGATCTGCTTCCTTCAATTGAGGTATGGGGTCCCCCTTCTGGGCCGCTGGAATGGTAGACCTCGCGATCTTTGTCAGGAACGGGAGCGGGGTACTCTCATCCATTGTGAAGGTTGTATCTTAGTATTAGAACAATCCATGTCCTCTAAACACCTGAGCCATTCTCTCTGAGCCTGGTCTCGTGAATAGAGGACTGTCTCCTTTGGTACCCTGTCGTCCCGAACCATGGCTGAAGCTGTGAGCCTTGCGTAGCCTATGAACGGAGGCTGGAGGTCTTCCGGGTAGAACTCGAAGTCCTCTATCCTTCGAGTTCCAAACTCCGGTATAGAAATGAGACCGTCTTGGAAGGGGGCGTATGACGCTACTCTCCATGGGTTGTTCATCGAGAACGGAGGTAGCGAGTCATACGGAGGAAGCTGAGTTCCACTTGTATTGGAAAGTGGAGGAGAGGCTAGAGGAGCTTCTCTCAGTCCGGCTATAATGGAGTCTTGAGAAGTAATCCTATCCGACAACCGAGAGATCATTTGTTCCATGCTACTCTTTAGGGACCCAACCAGGTCGCCCACCTGTTGCAACAGGCCAGCATTGGAGTCCAAAGCCGGAGCTGCTGCGGAGGTGGAGGGGTGGCTCTGAATCGGAACCAGGGGTAGCGGAACTGGCGACTCTGCCGGAGTGCGAGATCTCTCTCTGGAGGATTTACTCCTCGAGGACTTAGAGCCGGAGCCAGAAGCTTTAGACCTGTCTGCTCCGGGATTCCCAGCCGGAGACTTACGCGAGGAGGATGACGCCGAAGCCGTCTTCTTAGACGACGACGACGTCTTTGTCAAGGATTTCACTGCTTGACCCTTGACCTTAGGTCTAACCGAAGCGTCAGGAGGAGTATACAATTCATCACCCGTAAAGCCTTGGAAGGATGGAGAGGTTTGCAGAGTAGAAGAAACAGTTACGCCCAAGGGTGACCCTTGGGTGTCCACCTTACCTACCTCGACCACAGGTCGTCTACACCTACCATAGGTTCTACATTAATATCTAAAGTCGCGATGTCCGTGGAGATGTCCTGTCTTGGTCAGTTAATGAGGCAGCCAGCTGTTGTTGGATGAAGGCGATAGTCGGGGCCGCTCTACTGGTCGACGTATCCTGTCGCCTTGCCTCCGGGGTGGGGAAGATTAGTTACCGCCAACCGTTTCTCTAGGATGTAGGGCATACCCTTGGCGGCGTTCTTCCCGAAACCGCCGACCCAGGCCCGCAGGGTTGCCAGTGCGGTATCCCTCACTGCCGGCGCCTGGAAGAGAGGGTATAGATTAGATTTAAGAATCACTTAAAACTAAAACTTAAAGTATAACTTAAACTTATAGGCCTTAAGTTAGATGTGAATGATGAAACTTAAGCACTATAACAGAAGCGGAGCAGCTACCGAAGATGGAATACTTACCCCGTCTAAAGCTGGCTCCACCAGATCGTAATATATGGTACACGTCTCATGGTACCAGACCTGGATGTCCCCGTGCGGAGTCGCGCATGGAGCATGGGACCGGCAAAACTTCGTGTCCACATGGGTCCTGAAGTGTGGCGGCGCATCCCGGATGCTCACAGTGGTGGTCTGTAAGTGGAAGACACATGAGTATCTTAAAGAATATCACTTACAGGCTAAAGGACAGAAGAACTCCGTTGCATGCCGGAGTCGGAAAAATTTGGGCATAACCCCTCCCTGAATCGCCTGAATAGGCTATAATCCCGGAGAGATCCGGTAAGACATGTAAGGGAGGGGGGATGGTTTAAGGTACTTAAGATAAACTTATAGTTAATCTAATAACACTTAAACCTAAAACTCAAACGAACCGGACTAAGTCCAGTGCGTGGCGGAGTGTAGTAACTCAGCAATACGGAGAGGTTAGCAGGGACCCACTGTATGTTCCGGTCCACTCTGCTGGGTGGACTAACATCTTTCCGCTGGATGCCAGGACTCCGGTGGAAAGGAGCCCTAGTAAGGTGGGAAAGAGCGAGAAGACATACAGGCTCGAGCTAGCACGGAGCGACAGGGTAGCAACGGAGGGGGGGAAAGGCCAGTCCCCCCAACACGTTACCACACGGCCGGACCGAGAAGCCGGAGAGGTCGAGTCCAGTCTGGGTCTGTCCCGTCCCCCTACTCCCTCCGCATGGGGGGAGAGAGGGAGGCAGGCTCGGGTATGTGGAGCGAGCATGGGTAGACCGACCCACCCTCCCCCGACTCTATGGAAGAGCGGGAGGGGGGGGAAAGGTGACTGGACAGGCGTCTGGCTGCCTCGTGATCACGTAGTGACCACGGGGCGGTAAGACCAAAACAAGACAACTAAGCCTAGGACAAACCAACTGATCAGAGAGATGCTATCGGGAAGCAACTGAACTGAAAAGCGGTAGCATATAGGCCCACTGGACCAAAACCAACTGATCAGAGAGATGCTATAGGGAAGCAACCGAACTGATGAGCGGTAGTATAGGCTCAATGAGCCAGGACCTAGGCTAAGCCAGACGCCTAACTAACCTAACTATAACAAAATAAATAGTATAAATAAATAAAAATGAAAGAAAGAAAACAATATAGTAGGAGAAAAAATCCAGGAGTGTACGACTAACCCGCAGGCAAGTCTACCACTCAAAGCTAGTCAGGGGCCGATACTAAGAGCCGTGACTAGGGTCTGGATAGAAGGAGCCTACATAAGGTAAAAGACATGCATGCATGACAAACCTGTGTAGACAGTACCCTAAGTAAAGCGGATAACTAATATAGAGCGTACATAAATACGGGGATGTTCTGGGTATGGGAGACCAAGAACGAACCCACCACGAGGCAGAACCATGCTGCCATGCTTCCGACCCAGAGTTCGTATTTATACCTAAAAAACGGCAAATACTGTCTCAGGGCCGGAAAAAACCAACTAACCATAAATACTGAGTACTTAACTTAGCTGCTGCGATGGCTGCACGCTCCATTATAGATAAATCCAACGAAAGGGCACAAAAAACACAGAGAGAAAAAATGGCACGTGTGAATCGTGTGCGCTAACTGAAAAGGATGGCCACCAGAGGCGCAGCAGTCGGCAGCATGGGATGGAGTAGTAGTAGTACGTGCTGCTCACTCTGTGGGTCGGCTCCCCTCATGGAGGGTTTTTGTAGTGGGAGATTTCTATTGGCATTTGGCTCGTGGTAGTGGTCTCACTCGCCATAGTGTTCATACCGACACCCTCTTGGAGGGTGAGCGAGTCAGTTATACTGACCTTTTTCTTTATTTTATTTATTCTCTGGTATGTGTTAGTACATTTACCCTAGAAATAATAGATTTAAAGGATATTTCGCGCAGCGACACGAGCTGAGCCCAGAAATCAAGACCTCTCAGACCTGATTCGTTCCTTTGATACGACCAAGACAAAGGAGTCAAAAAACAGTAGCTTGGAACCTGGATGTATTTCTTAAATGGCTGATGTCAGATAGATTCGAACCGATCTCCTCTAGTTCTTTTAGAGATCTGACCAGGAAGACCCTTTTTCTTTGTGCTTTAGCATCAGCTAGAAGAATCATGAGCTGCATGCTATTGATAAGAGAGTTGGATTCGCTAAGGGCAATGCCATTTGCTCATCAATGCTGGGGTTTTTGGCTAAGAATGAAAATCCCTCACGTCCTTGGCCTCGTTCTTTCTCATAAAGAACATTTCGGAGTTAGTGGGGCCTAATGAGCCTGAATGTCTCTCTGTCCAGTGAGAGCACTTAGACATTATGTGCAAAGGACCAAAGGTTTAAGAGGTAAGAGTGATAACCTGTGGTGTTCAGTGAAAGATCCTTCTCGTCCTCTTTCTAAAAATGCGCTCTCCTTCTTTTTAAGGAATTTGATTTCTGAGGCACACGGACAATGTCAGGACTCAGATATCAAAGTGTTTAAAGTCAAAGCTCATGAAATTAGAGCAGTGTCTACGTCTATGGCCTTTAGACGTAATCTGTCTTTGAAAGACATCATTAAATCTACATATTGGAGAAGCAATTCTGTCTTCGCATCTCATTATCTGACAGATTTGCAAACACATATGAAAATTGCAGTACATTGGGGCCATTCATTGTGACTGACACGGTATTGGGTGAGGGAGAGAAGGATGTATCCCATCACCTCACTAACTTTCTATTTGATTATGTTTTTTTTGTATTTTTAAGTTGTCTGAAGATACAGGAGTTTTTTGAGTATCTTTCAGTCTTTAATGTCTGGTGTATTTCTTAAACGGTTGTGGTGATCCCTTGTTTTTCATTGTATTTTGTGGTGATTTGTACTGCGCCCTGAGCAGGGGCATTATAGTCTTGTCCGTTACGGTCACGTCCCTCAACGGCAAGTACTTATTATTGTGTCCGATGCACGGATCCATATATCCTGTCGGTACAATAAAGGCCAGCAGACTACAGAGGCAGTACCACTGAGTCAGCGGTCTTAAAGGTAAGGAACCTATATCTTCGGATAATTCCAACAGTTGTTATTTTAGCTGCCATTGTCCCACCACCTAAATGTGTCAATCAGCTATATGTAACCACCGGGTAAGTTATATAAGTGAAAATGACATTTTTATAATAATATAAAGTTTCACTTATACTTACCCGGTGGTTACATAACGAAGCCCGCCCTCCTCCCCTCATATGGACAGGTAGGCATGAAACTTCTGATTTATGGTTGGAATGGTTTCCCGGTACCCGGTAGAGGGCGGGTGATAGAGGGATCACCTGTCAAACCATTAGCGCTACACGAATTTCAAATTCCTGCCGTGACGTCAGGAGACGACAGCTATATGTAACCACCGGGTAAGTATAAGTGAAACTTTATATTATTATAAAAATGTCATTTTTCGTCATCCGATTCTTCATCGAAAGGAAAAAAAGGTGGAGTTCTGACAAGCTATCGAGACCTTCTAAAAGAAAATCTCCAGCTTGGATTCTAGCCCGGAAAGTTTTCCGGAGGACTATCCACCTGAGAAGAAGAAAGATATTTATTCATCAAATCCTCCTTCCCCTAGATCGGATACGGAGAGAAGACGCCACTACGAAGATCCTAAGAGAAATGCAATAACAGATATCTTCGTTAATGGGAGTTTTGAAGAAGGATCCTCCCAGGAGAAAGGATCACTTCCTTTCCGTTAAGAAATCCCGTCCGATGGAAGTCTTTGACAGCTCGGGCGAGGCGCCTGCCAGGTGCAAAACGCCGACAAGGCGAGAGAGTTCTAAAGCAAGACCTGAAACTCCTACTAGGCGTGAAGCGCCTGAAACGAGGCGCAAAGCACCTGAAGCGCCTGAAACGAGGCGCAAAGTGCCTGAAGTGCCTGAAATGAGGCGAAAACGCCCTTAAACGAGGCGCAAAAGCGCCTGAAACGAGGCACAAAGCGCCTGCCAACAAAGGGCGCAAAGCGCCTAAAAACAAGGCGCAAAGCGCCTGAAACAAGGCTTCAAAGCGCCTGAAACAAGGCGCAAAGCGCCTGAAGCGCCTGAAACGAGGCGCAAAGCGCCTGAAAGGCTGAAACGGAAAAGCAAACAAGGCGCTGAAAAGGCTAAAGGAGGCAGCAAAGCGCCTGAAGCTCGCAGGAAGCAGGCCTCCAGGCGCTATGAACCAGGATCTTCATCGGAAATGGAGTTAGAGGTGGACCGAGAGGCTCCTCTTTGGGAATTTTCGCAGGATCAGTTTTCACCTGATAGGGTCTCTAGATGCCGCACAGGCGGCCGTAGCCCTTGTCAGGATATGCCTGATTCTGCGAAAGGTGAAAGACATTCGAGGCCTTCTCCTGATAGGGACGGGAGTTGTCGCACAGGCGGCCGTCGCCCTTGTCAGGATAGTCTTAATGCAAGTAAAGGCAAGAGCAAGATCGGCCTTCTCCTGGCGGGGGACTCAAGATGTCGCACAGGCAGCCGTAGCCCTTGTCAGGTTAGAGTCGGTACTGCTAAAAGCCTTCACCTTACAAAAGGAGGCGCTCTCCTCCGGTTGCATAATTCAATTCTCCAACTTGATGGACAGGAAATGGAAGATAGATCGGAATTGGAAGCCAATAAGGGGGCAGGTCTCTCAGTTTATAAGACCTTAGCGACCTTTTTTTATTGAGAGAATTAGTTCATTACTAGTAAGAGGATATTAAAATCATCCTCCCTCTAAAAAATAATGCAACCAACCATTTACAGAAAGAGTGGCAATCGTTTGGAAATTGAACAAGATTCGTACAAGCTCTCATTCATTGATTAGAGGCTCTTCGATAATAGAGGCGTAGAATACGGCCTTATCTCCAAGAGAATAAAAGCTTGAGAGATTCTCTTCGATCCTTGGTTTTCATTTGCGATCTCTTTCGACTAATACTAATTCGGGTTTATTGACGAAAAGAACGAAGAGAGTAAGATTTCCATTCTCTCTCTGCATCGGAGAGGAAAGAATGTAGTAAGAAGATTTGGTGTATACGACTACTGAATGACAAGTCATATACGCATACCATAGTTGCCTTTTTGGTTCGCTACGGAATTATCTATATCCTTACAGGAAATTTCCTAGTAAGGGACTTCGCCTAAAAGGTTTGTTACGACAATACCTACTCAGCTTCGGCATTTAACATAGGTTGTTTGGCTTAAATATGCATTATTGAGAGCTTCCTTAGGCTCGAGAATAATTTTATTATATTCCTTCATTGAATGGAGTAACTGGCAACTCAGGAAGAATGCAGCCAGGCAGCGAACAAGACAGCTGTCATTGTAAGCCAATACAGTACCATCCAGTTCTCGGTCATGAGCAGTTGGTTACATCTCTCTCTCCTACGGGATCGAATGGTTAACCGTAGCAGTTGGTTACATCTCTCTCCTACGGGATCGAATGGTTAACCGTATCTTCCCCCTACAATCATGGACTTACCCTCGATTTGAGGGGATTTATAGGCAAACATGAATAACATGGTATTTGTTTTGCTAAGGAGTTTTCAATAAAAGATCCCAACCTTGTAACCTTGCGGTAATGTTTACCGCAATGTAACAGGATTATAGGAATGAGACAACAATAGGAATTTAATGCACTAGAGCTATATATATTATTTGATGCTCTCATGCTTACACAAGCAAAATAATGGACTTACTAACTTTTCGATATAGCGAGTTATTAATCGAAGGGTTCAGTAACCTCTCTGACAGCAGGCTCGGTAACGGCACGGTTCGTTCCTGATTTCGTTCCCCGTCTAACTGGAGGGGTGTTCGATCCCAAGGAGGGACGAAATGATTTTTTCAAATCAATTTGACTAATTCCACAGCTCTCTCATATCTCAAGGAGCATCGAGAATCTCTTTCTTCGCCCATGTTCGCGTTAACAAGAGAGAACCTGTTTGGAACACAGACACGGAATGTAACGATCCTTAAGAGGTTGGCTGCACGATCTTGCACGTCCGTGAGAACCTTCTCGATCGACGATATAACTATTGACTTATGTCTAATCTTAGAGAGTTGTGGAAACCTGTGAGATGTCTTCTTCATAGATCTCTTCGCAAGGTGGAAGACGAACAGGCTTCCTCTAGACTGCTTCCTTATTCTCGAACCAAGAGAGGTAGCAATATACGCCATTTTCATACATTCAACTTACCTGTCAGATATATACATAGCTATCGACTCTGTCGTCCCCGACAGAAATTCAAATTTCGCGGCACTCGCTACAGGTAGGTCAGGTGATCTACCGCCCTGCTCTGGGTGGCAGGACTAGGAACCATTCCCGTTTTCTAATCAGATTCTCTCTGTCGCCGGTGGTATCAACATTGTTGTTACTTCCTCCTGACTAGAATTCTTTTTTCACAACGCTTTTGATCATCTTTCGACTGATTTTTGGTGACGTACTTGGATCGTTGTTTGGCATTCGCTATCGTGGACTGTTTTTTGGACTTAGCTTTGGATTTTTGTGAATATGTCTGATTCTAGTGTTAGTTTCAGAGTGTGTGTGAATGAGGGCTGTAAGGTGAGGATTCCGAAAGCTTCGGTAGATCCTCACACTGCATGCAGTGGTTGTAGAATGTTTGAATGCTCATTTGAGAATACATGTAATGAGTGTTAGAAACTGAGTGCGCAAGAATGGAAGAATCTAACTTCTTACTTGAAGAAGTTACAGAAAGATAGAGAGAGGAAGGCGGCTTACAAAAGCCGAAAAATGTCTAAATCTCGTGAACTTTTATCTAGTTCAGTAGCTTCTTCTTCTGATAATTATGCCCATTCTATTTCAGCCCGTTCACAAGTTGTTAACCCCTCTGATTCTGCCTCAGAAATGGCGGAACTCAGAGCTTCCCTTCAGAAAATGCAAAAAAAAAATGGCAGCATTGGAAGGTAAGAGAAGTGATGTGGTTTTTCAAGTGATTTTAGTGTCCCCAGTGTAGTGGAGGGGGCGTCTGGTCGTCTCTGCGACGCTCCCAGGTCTAGACCTCTTCCAAGCTCCCTGGCCCAGAGGAGAAGGAAAGTCGAAAGCCGTACGGGGGTCGTGGAGAATCCCCAACGATCAGGCGTCCCTTCGGCAGAATCTATTACATCTCAGACTGCCAGGGACAGCTATAGGAAAAGCGTCCTACGAGAGTGCTTTTCGTCATCTAGTTCGCCTTCTCCGAGAAGAGGATGGAAGGAGTCTTAGCTTTCACGTCCACTGAAACGGAATTGGAAAGAACCTGAGCTCAATTCTAGCCCCGAGCGCTTCTCTGAAGAAGATGCGCCTTCGGTAATAAAGAAGGCTAGGAAGCAGTTGGATCCTTGGACTGAAAGAGATCCTCGAGCGCCTTCCAGATCTTCCTCTCCTGATTCGAATGAGCCTTCGACCAAGAGAATTTTGATGAATGTACAGGAGCAATTAGTGTCTTTGGTAGGAGTACTTTCTAAAGAGCCTACTCGTAAGAAGGATGATAGGCTTCCGATTAAGAGGTCTAAATACCGATCTCCTGTCAGGCGCAACGAACCTTCCAGGGGAGGTGTCGCACAGGCGACCATCTCTGGGGGAAACGGTGCGTTAGGCAGGAGAGAAGTGGAAAAGGAAGTAACTCCTGCCAAGCGTCTGGCGCCAACCAGGAGCCAGGCGCCAAGTAGGTGCAAAGAGCCTGAGTTTCCTGTAGACTGTTCAAGAACTGGAACTTCATCCAAGCAACAAGATTCAAATGGAGAAGAGGGATCTCCTGATAGGAGTAAAGCGCCTGCTAGGCGCAATATACTTGTCAAACGGAATGCGCCTTCCATGTGTGATACTCCTACCAAACTTCAGGAGTATTCGGAAAGAGATGCGCCTGCCAGGTGACAGGAGTACTCCGATCTCGATACTCCTCCCAGGCGCCAGGAGTATTCTGAACTTAATACTCCTTCCAGGCGCCAGGAGTATTCAAGGAGGAGTATTCGGAACTTAATACTCCTACCAGGCGCCAGGAGTATTCGGAGCGCGATGCACCTACCAGACGCCAGGAGTATGCAGAACTTAATACTCCTACCAGGCGCCAGGAGTATTCGGAGCGCGATGCGCCTGCCAGACGCCAGGAGTATTCGAAGCGCGTTGCTCCTGCCAGGAGCCAGGAGTATTCCAAACACGATACTCCTACCAGGCACCAGGAGTATTCTCAGCGAGATACTCCTGCTAAACGCCAGGCGCATTCTCCTCATGAAGAGCTTGATATCCGACAGGAGTCTACAAGGAGTAAAACGGTTATTCATGTCTTGCCTAATGATAGACGTAGAGAGAGAGTTACTCTTAGTCCCTCTCCTAATAGAAGTGCTTCTTCTTCGGAAAGGAAGAGATCAAAGGAGGAGACAGATGAGAGAAGAGAGCCTTCTCCTTCCGAGCCTATTTTAGAAGACGTCTCGGAGGACGAAATCACTAACTAGGAAGGACTTTCAAATTATAAAGTTATTTTTTCTCTTCGCTTAGAAGAATATGGAGATGCCTTGACTCCAGCTGCTCCTCCTTCTCCGCGCTCTCTCTTTTCTAGCACGAAAGCGCACAAATCTTCATCTTTCCTGAAAATGAAGCCGGCCATTTCTATGAAAAGGGCCCTACAATCTCTTGACTCCTGGATCAAGACGAAGAAGGAGTTAGGAAAGACAGTCTTTTGCATGCCTCCTGCTAAACTAAAGGGTAGGAGAGGCATATGGTACGAAACGGGAGAGAATATGGGATTGTCTCTGCCCGTTTCGGCTGAGTCAGACTTCTCGAGTCTCGTAGACTCCTCGAGGAGACGCCTTAAATTCAGCTAAGGCAACATGGGGTCTTTTCGGAAATGGACCATCTCCTCAAGGGACTTTTCCACACTTTAGAAGTATCAACTTCCTGATTGGTCCCTTGAGGTTATTGCTAAAAGAAGTCCCATGAAAAGGAACAGCTAAACCCCGAAACCTTACATAGCAACCTTGCATGCATTGATAAGGCGGTTCAAGATGGATCGGCGGAAGTATGCTCCCTCTTTGGTGCGGGAATACTAAAGAAGAGGGCGGTTCATAGTGCTTTTCTCACGAAGGCCGTCTCTCCTTCGCAGAGATCCGCTTTATTGTTTGCGCCTCTCTCAGAGCATTTATTTCCTTCTCAGTTGGTGAGAGACATTGCTCATTCACTAACTGAGAAGGCCACTCAAGATCTTCTAAGACAATCCTCAAGGAAGAATAGACCGTGGCCAGTGAGGAAAAGAAGCTACTAGGCCCAGCTCAGCAACAGCAGCCCTTTCGAGGAGGCCCTCAGGCTAGATCCATCGCCAGAAGGAAGACAACGGAGAGAAGGGGAAGATCTTCCTTCCGTCCCTTTAAGAAGAGAAAATGAGAAATCTTTCCTCCAGACACCTGTAGGAGCCAGGTTACAGTTCTTTGCGGGAGCATGGGAAGAATCTAGGATCCGATCCTTGGTCGATGTCAATAATCAGAAAGGGTTTATTATATCCCATTCAAGGGACAGGCCCCCCTTGACAACATCACCGAGGGAACTGTCCGCCAGATACAGGGACCCTGTTCTGATGGATACTCTTCGTCAGATGGTGGAACAGATGTGGGACAAAAGAGCAATAGAACTGGTACTGGATCACAGCTCCCCGGGGTGGGTTTTACAATCGCTTGTTTCTCGTTAGCGAAAGCCTCGGGGGGATGGAGACCAGTACTGGATGTAAGCTCGCTGAACAAATTCGTAGAACAACAGAAGTTCAGCAATGGAAACGTCTGCCTCAGTACTTGCAGCTCTCCGTCAAGGGAGATTGGATGGCGTCCCTAGATCTTCAAGACGCATATTCCACGTCCCCATTCACCATTCGTCGAGGAAATTCCTTTGTTTCATGTTCGAGGGAAGGATCTATCAGTTCAGGGCCCTGTGTTTCGGCCTATCTACGGCTCCCCAAGTCTTTACAGACTTGATGAAAAATGTGTCAAAACATCTGCACATGAAAGGGATAAACGTCTCCCTATACCTGGACGACTGGCTCATCAGGGCCAGGTCTCGAAAGCAGTGTTTGGAGGATCTGTCAACAATCCTGGAATTGACGAAGAGATTAGGGTTAACGTGAACCTCGAGAAATCTCAGATGGTCCCAGCCAGAACGTAGTCTATCTGGGGATTCAGATGGATTCTCGGGTTTTCGAGTATTTCCGTCTCAAGAGAGAATATAGAAAGGCTGTGCCCACAGTAGTTGAGCTTCTTAGAGAAAGAGCGTACTTCAGCGAGGGAATGGTTGAGCCTTCTGGGGACCCTTTCCTCGCTCGACAGTTCTTTCCTTTAGGAAGACTACATCTCCGTCCGCTTCAGTTCTTCCTGAGAAGCAGTTGGAGTTGGAAGACAGGACAGCTCTCGAACACGTTTCCAATCTCATCGGAAATAAAAGATCAATTGAGGTAGTGGTTGACCCCCTTAGAAGAAAACAAAGGAGTATCCTTGGAAGTACGGAACCCAAACCTGACATTGTTCTCAGACGCGTCGGAGACAGGTTGGGGTGCGACCCTAGGGTCCAAAGATGTGTCAGGCACCTGGTCGGAAGAGCAGGTGTCATGGCACATAAATTGCAAGGAGCTATTTGCAATTCACCTCGCGCTAAAGAGCTTCGAGCACATAGTCAGAGACAAAGTAATACAGATAAACTCCGACAATACAACCGCTGTGGCTTATGTCAAAAAACAAGGAGGAACTCACTCTCGCCCGCCCTATACGAACTAGCAAGAGATCTGCTGATTTGGGCGAATCAAAGGAACATGGTTCTCCTAACAAGATTCGTCCAAGGGGAGAGGAACTTGAGAGCGGACAGACTGAGCAGGATGGTTCCAGGTCCCTTCCTACAGAATGGACCCTCCACTCGGAAGTCTGTCAGAGCCTTTGGTATCTTTGGGGGAAACCGCAGGTAGATCTATTCGCCACATTTCTCTCCAAAACGATAGATACATTTTGCGCCCTAGTGGAAGATCCTAGGGCTTATGCAGTAGACGCCCTTCTCCTGGACTGGTCAGGGCTAGATGTGTACGCTTTTCCCCCCACATTCAAGATACTGGGGGAAAGTAGTCAGAAAGTTTGTGGCCTCGAAGGGAAACCAAGATGACTCTGATAGCCCCATATTGGCCATCCCGAATTTGGTTCACAGAGGTGATGGAGTGGACAGTGGACTTCCCCAGATCTCTTCCAAACAGGATAGATCTGCTCAAACAACCCCACTTCGAGAGGTACCATCAAAATCTACCCGCTCTTGCTCTGACTGCCTTTCGACTATCGAAAGACTTGTCAGAGCTGAGAGGGTTTTCTCGCAACAGCCGCAAGCGCAGTTGCTAGAGCCCCGCAGAACATCTACTAGGCGAGTGTACCAATCGAAGTGGGGGGGAAGTTTTCTTTTAGAAACTGGTGCAGGTCGAAGAAGCTGCCCTCTTACAATACCTCTGTAACCAAAATTGCGGATTTCCTTCTTTTCCGAGGGAAAAGTCGCATCTCTCTGTACCAAACTATTAAGGGGTACAGAAGTATGCTTTCAGCAGTTCTTCAGAAACAGGGATTTAGATTTGACGAATGATAAAGATTTGCACGACCTCATTCGCTCCTTTGAAACATTGAAGTCAGTAGAACCTAAGGTTCCAAGCTGGAACTTGGATGTGGTCCTGAAATTTCTGTCCTCCGAGAAGTTCGAACCACCTCATACGGCTTCATTCCGGGATTTCACTAGAAAGTGTAAATTTCTGCTATCTCTTGCCACGGCTAAAAGGGTCAGCGAGTTGCACGCCCTTGAATCACGAGTTGGCTTCAAGAAAGATTCTGCAGTTTGTTCATTCCAGAATACTTTTTCTTGCTAAGAATGAAAACCCTTCGAATCCCTGGCCCAGGAGCTTCGAGGTAAAAGGACTTACTAGCCTAGTGGGCAGAGAAATAGAAAGATCACTTTGTCCAGTTAGAGCACTGAAATTCTATCTGGACAGAAAGAAGCAGTTGGGAGGTTCACAACATGGTCTATGGTGCTCGGTTAAGGACCCCAGAGACCTATGTCTAAAAATTGCTTTGGTTTGGCCTTCTTTGTTAGAAGTGTCATTACCGAGGCTCATAAGAACTGCCCAGATGACTCTTTCAATCTATTAAGAGTAAGAGCTCATGAGGTAAGGGCAATCGCGACATCTATTGCATTTCAAAGAAATATGTCACCTAAAAATATTCTGGATGTAACCTTTTGGAGATGCAACTCAGTATTTGCATCTCATTACTTGAAAGACGTGCGAGTTACGTATGAGAAATGTTTTTCTCTAGGTCCGTTTGTGTCAGCACAGACGGTTCTGGGTAAAGGAGAGAGCACCGATCCTTAAATATATGTACGTAACCCTCTTGTCGGATGTGTTTCTTGTATTTCCTGTGCATGAGAGTGTCAGATGCCTTCACTTCTCTTCATTAGGAGATCGAGTGACAACTGACTTTTAGAGGGGTACAAAATTTATTTTTTTGGAATTTTGCATGTGTGATTATCGAGTTTTTGGTTGTTTGCTAAGAGTTTGGGGGATGACTCTTGGCAATCTTAGAACTAACACGGGTTAGGATCGGGTGATCGGGATCGGTTGTGTGCTCCTTAAAGAAGGTGTGTTGTCATATAAGCGGATTAGCACCCATTGACAAATGCCAGTTAGGCTCTGCCGAGTAATTGGATGAGACCCCATCGACAGACCCACAAGAACCTCTTGGCCACAGATCACTTATCTCGCTAAGGCTCTTGAGGTGAAGCAGATCCTGGGCAGAAGCCACGAAGTCTTCCACCTAATAAAGGTAGGAACCAAGGTCTATTAATACCTATAACATATGTTGTTTACCTGTCTAGTCAGTAAGTTAGCTGTCTCTTGCCCTCCACCAAAGGGTGTCAATCAGCTATGTATATATCTGACAGGTAAGTTGAATGTATGAAAATGATATTGTTATGATACAATAAAGTTTCATACATACTTACCTGGCAGATATATACGATTGAAGACCCAACCAGCCTCCCCGCAGGAGACAGGTGGAAGAGAGAATCTGATTAGAAAACGGGAATGGTTCCTAGTCCTGCCACCCAGAGCAGGGCGGTAGATCACTGACCTACCTGTAGCTTTTTTAAGCGAGTGCCCGCGAAATTTGAATTTCTGTCGGGGACGACGGAGTCGATAGCTATGTATATATCTGCCAGGTAAGTATGTATGAAACCTTTATTGTATCATAACAATATCATTTTCATACATTCAACTTACCTGTCAGATATATATACATAGCTATCGACTCCGTCGTCCCCGACAGAAATTCAAATTTCGCGGCACTCGCTACAGGTAGGTCAGGTGATCTACCGCCCTGCCTCTGGGTGGCAGGACTAGGAACCATTCCGTTTTCTAATCAGATTCTCTCTGTCGCCGGTGGTATCAACATTGCTGTTACTTCCTCTGACTAGAATTCTTTTTTCACAACGCTTTTGATCATCTTTCGACTGATTTTTGGTGACGTACTTGGATCGTTGTTTGGCATTCGCTATCGTGGACTGTTTTTTGGACTTGGCTTTGGATTTTCATGAATATGTCTGATTCTAGTGTTAGTTTCAGAGTGTGTGTGAATGAGGGCTGTAAGGTGAGGATTCCGAAAGCTTCGGTAGATCCTCACACTGCATGCAGTGGTTGTAGAATGTTTGAATGCTCATTTGAGAATACATATAATGAGTGTGAGAAACTGAGTGCGCAAGAATGGAAGAATCTAACTTCTTACTTGAAGAAGTTACAGAAAGATAGAGAGAGGCGGCTTGACAAAAGCCGAAAAATGGTCTAAATCTCGTGAACTTTTATCTAGTTCAGTAGCTTCTCTTGATAATTATGCCCATTCTATTTCAGCCCGTTCACAAGTTGTTAACCCCTCGATTCTGCCTCAGAAATGCGGAACTCAGAGCTTCCCTTCAGAAAATGCAAGAAAAAATGGCAGCATTGGAAGGTAAGAGAAGTGATGTGGTTTTTTCAAGTGATTTTAGTGTCCCCTGCGACGCTCCCAGGTCTAGACCTCTTCCAAGCTCCCTGGCCCAGAGGAGGAAGGAAAGTCGAAAGCCGTTCGGGGGTGGGGTCGTGGAGAATCCCCAACGATCAGATGTCCCTTCGGCAGAATCTATTGCATCTCAGACTGCCAGGGACAGCTATAGGAAAAGCGTCCTACGAGAGTGCTTTTCGTCATCTAGTTCGCCTTCTCCGAGAAGAGGATGGAAGGAGTCTAAGTTTTCACGTCCGCTGAAACGGAATTGGAAAGAACCTGAGCTCAATTCTAGCCCCGAGCGCTTCTCTGAAGAAGATGCGCCCTTCGTAATAAAGAGGCTAGGAAGCAGTTTGGATCCTTGGACTGAAAGAGATCCTCGAGCGCCTTCCAGATCTTCCTCTCCTCGATTTGAATGAGCCTTCGACCAAGGAATTTTGATGAATGTACAGGAGCAATTAGCGTCTTTGGTAGGAGTACTTTCTAAAGAGCCTACTCGTAAGAAGGATGATAGGCTTCCGATTAAGAGATCTAAATACCGATCTCCTGTCAGGCGCAACGAACCTTCCAGGGGAGGTGTCGCACAGGCGACCATCTCTGGGGGAAACGGTGCGTTAGGCAGGAGAGAAGTGGAAAAGGAAGTAACTCCTGCCAAGCGTCTGGCGCCAACCAGGAGCCAGGCGCCAAGTAGGCGCAAAGAGCCTGAGTTTCCTGTAGACCGTTCAAGAACTGGAACTTCATCCAAGCAACAAGATTCAAATGGAGAAGAGGGATCTCCTGATAGGAGTAAAGCGCCTGCTAGGCGCAATATACTTGTCAAACGGAATGCGCCTTCCATGTGTGATACTCCTACCAAACTTCAGGAGTATTCGTAAAGAGATGCGCCTGCCAGGCGACAGGAGTACTCTGATCTCGATACTCCTCCCAGGCGCCAGGAGTATTCTGAACTTAATACTCCTTCCAGGCGCCAGGAGTATTCTGTCGAGTAAGTGGATAAGACCCCATTGACAGATCTACAAGAACTCTTAGCCATAGGTCACATCCTCGCTGAGGCTCTTGAGACGAAGCAGACTCCTAGCAATAGCTAGGAAGTCAATCCTTCGTCTAAACACATAGGAACCAAGGTTTTATTTATCTATTACCTACAACGTATGTTGTTTACCTGTCTAATCAGTAATTAGCTGTCTCTTATCCTCCGCCAAAGGTGCCAATCAGCTAAGTATATATCTGACAGGGAAGTTGAATGTATGAAAATGATATTGTTATTGTACAATAAAGTTTCATACATACTTACCTGGCAGAGATATATATGATTAAATGGCCCACCCAGCCTCCCCTCAGGAGACAGGTGGAAGAAAAAATCTGGTTCCAGAACGGTAATGGTTCCTATTCCTGCCACCCAGCGGCAGGCCGGTAGATCACCTGACCTACCTGTAGCGTGTGCCGTGAAATTTAATTTTTTGTCGGGGACGACAGAGTCTATAGCTAAGTATATATCTGCCAGGTAAGTATGTATGAAACTTTATTGTACAATAACAATATCATATTTCCAAATACCCATCCATCAGTCCTCCAGAAAGTACCTCCGCTTCATCCTCGACAGGACGGTGTACCAATTCAGGGCACTTTGCTTCGGTTTCTCAACCGCCCCACAGGTGTTCACGCGAGTGTTCACTCTGGTGTCTGCTTGGGCCCATTCGCACGGGATATGTCTGATGAGGTATCTCGATGATTTGTTAGTCCTGGCGAGCTACCGCTCGCAGTTGCTGCAGGACAGGGATCGACTACTCGAGTTCTGTCGCGATCTAGGGATCGTGGTGAACTTCGAGAAGTCCGATCTCGAACCCAAGCAGAGGATGAAGTACCTGGGTATGCTGATCGACACGGTAGCAGGGCGAGTCTTCCCCGCAGACTCCCGGATCAGCAGATTCAGGGGTGGGGAGGCAGCCAAAACCAGGTTCCTGTCTCGGCAGGAAACCAGGCAGCTCAGCAGTGGCAAGTCGTGATTGGACACCTGTCGTCACTCGAGAAGTTAGTCCCTCACGGGCGTCTTCACCTGCGGTCTCTTCAGTGGAGACTAAAGGAGAGTTGGTCACAGGCAACGGATCCCCCAAACTTCCAGTCCCTCCCTGACACCGGAGGTGAGGCAGGACCTAGCCTGGTAGCTGGACGACAGGAACCTCTTCAAAGGGAGGTGCCTCTACGCACTCCCCCCCCCCCCCCCCCCCGGAGATGCAGCTGTTCTCAGACGCATCGACCGAGGGGTGGGGCGCACACCTGGAGGAGTTGCTGACTTCAGGCGTGTGGGACGATCACGACAAGCACCTTCACATCAATGTACTGGAGCTCAAGGCAGCGTTTCTCGCGCTCCAAGAGTTCCAGGACCGCTTGATGGGACACTTGGTGGTGTTGATGTGCAACAACACCACGGTGGTGGCTTACGTCAACAAACAGGGGGGCATAGTGTCTCTCCCGTTGTACCAGTTGACTCGGCAGGTGCACGAGTGGGCCGAGGCTCACTCGATAGAGCTGTCAGCACTCTACATTCCAGGGAAGAGGAATGTAGTAGCGGACAAGCTCAGCCGTCAGGATCAGGTGATAGGGACCGAATGGTCTCTACACCAGGACTTGGCAGAAAGGCTCTTCGACCTGTGGGGGCGACCAGTCGTGGATCTGTTCGCCACCCGGCACAACAGGAAACTTCAGGTTTTCTTTTCAGCCGTGCCGGACCCATGGGTAGCTGCAGAGGACACTCTTCAACATCCGTGGGACAACCTCTTCGTGTATGCCTTTCCCTCGTTCAGCCTGATTCGCAAGGTGATCAGTCGAGCACTGGCCAACCCGAATCTCAGGATGATCCTGGTGGCTCTGGGGCCATTTGGTATCCGGACCAGCTGGCTCTTCTCGCAGGAGGAAGAAGCCGAGAGAGATTCCCCCTTGGCACAACCTTCTCGTCCCCAGAGACCACACGTAAGCGGTACCACAAACAGTCAGTCCCTACGACTTCAACACGCTGGCTGTTATCCACCATCTCTTGCGAACGAGAGGCTTTTCTCGTAGCGCAGCAACAGAGATGGCTGGACACGTCCGTCAGTCCTCTGCAGCTGTGTACCAGTGGGCCGTCTTCTGTGGTTGGTGTCGTAGACGGGGTATATCTCCTCTCAGAGCCACTCTTCAGCAGGTAGCGGATTTCCTTGTATTTCTTCGCCGAGAGAAGCTCCTCTCAGTCCCCACAGTCAAAGGATATAGAGCCGCCCTGGCACTAGTCCTGAAACTGAGGGCATTGGATATCTCGAACTCGTTCAAGATCTCCTTGCTTATGAGGAGCTTCGAAAAGTCTTGCCCACCCAGGGAACTCAGGCCCCCTGAGTGGGACGTGACTCTCGTCCTTAGGAGTTTGACTCGAAGACCCTTCGAGCCACTCCTAGAGTTGTCAGACAGGGATCTGACCCTCAAGACCCTCTTCTTGCTGGTCCTGGCATCGGCAAAGAGAGTAGGGGAACTTCATGGTCTTTCCTTCGATGTACGACACTCCAGGGGATGGGGATCTGTGATGCTCGATTTCGTCCCGAACTTCGTAGCGAAGACTCAGAAGCCGTCGATCCCTGACGACAGGTTCGAGTCTTTCACGATCCCTTCCCTAATGGACTTCACCGATAACGATGCGGATGAGATGCTGCTTTGTCCTGTGAGGGCGCTACGGCGCTATCTGAAGAGAACTCAGCACCTCAGGCCTGAGTGTCGACGCCTCTTCGTTAGCACCGGGGTAACCAAGAAAGAGGTATCCAAGAACACTCTTTCTTTCTGGCTGCGTGAGGTCATCAGGAGGGCGTATGAGGCTGATGGTAGTGACGATATCCGTACGCCCCGTCCGAGAGCCCACAAAGTCAGAAGTATTGGCCCGTCAATGGCGTTCCGTAAGAACTTCTCCGTGGCGCAGGTCCTGAAGGCAGGTGTCTGGGCCAACCAGACTACCTTCACCTCCTTCTACCTTCGGGATATTGCCCACAGGTCCTTGGATACCTTTTCCTTGGGACCCATGGTGGCTGCTCAACAAGTTGTGTAGCTAACCCAGACCCTCGCAGGCTGAACAGCATCGAGTCCTGGTGTGACTGTGGGAATGGATGGGAGAATGAGTGAGTGACTGGTTTCTCTTCCCATCTTTTTCTTCTCCTCTACCTGTGGGCAGAGGGTCATGGTCGTCACAATGCTGGATGAGGACGAGATGCAGGTGAGCTATATGACAGAGCCCCATCCTATCCCTTTCATTAGGGATAGGAGCAGAATATCCACCACTTCCTTCTACAAGGGGGGGGAAGTGGATGCCAACAAGAGACAGACCCATAACTTTATATTTGCTCCTGTACAGGAACAAGTTCTTACATTGCTGGTACGAAGAGACACGCTTGCCTCTCTCTTAGTACTCGGTCCAGAGGTCTGACCATTGATCCTGCGGTGCACACCCCGGTCAATCGGACAGAGGCTTGGATCCCTCCCTCGCTCTTACGACCAGGGAGGCATTCCAAGGTTGGGCGAACACCAGTCTGTTCACAAAAGACTTGGATTCCTCCCACCAAGAAGTAAGTCTTCCTATTGTAAAAGGACCGAAGGTTTGTATTCCGTGTCGGAACAAATGACAATTTGTCTAAAATTGCATTTTTCCTAATTATACAAACCTGAGGTCCTTTTACACATAGCCCCACCTCATGCCACCCCTCACTCTGCAGTTTTTGCTTGGGCCTAAAGCAAAAGTGATTGTTTACCTCCCAGTCGCGCGGCGCGCGCCTGTCGGACAAGCAGTTAACTACCGAACCCCTGGTTCGAAAGCTTACGACCTATCCAGCTGCCGCTAGTAACCTTCCTATTGTAAAAGGATCTCAGGTTTGTATAGTTAGGAAAAATGCAATTTTGGACAAATTGTCATTTTAAATGGGAGAAATTCGTTTGAGATACGAGCCGATTGACTTACGAGCTCGGTTCTGGAACGAATTAAACTCGTATCTCGAGTTACCACTGTATAAGCATTCTTAGGGGGAGTTTCTTGATTTTGAACTAACAAAATACAGGCAGTCCCCGGGTTACGACGGGAGTTTCGTTTTGAGACGCGTTGTAAGCCGAAAGTCGTCGTAAGCCGGAACATCATAAAAAATCATAAGAAAACTTTACTTGTTCCGACACGAATACAAACCCTCTGTCCTTTAACAATAGGAAGGTAACTAGCGGCAGCTGGGACGGTCGTAAGCTTCGAACAAGGGGAGAACGTTAGTTAACTGCTTGTCCAACAGTGCGCGCGCCCGCTCGCCACTGAGAGGTGAAGAATCACTTTTGCTTTCGGCCGCGGGTGTGAAGGACGTGTTCGTCATCGCTCTCTGCCGCTTCATCGTCGTATGCTTTGTTTATATTGTGTTGTTTTTCTACTAATGGTTTGTTTGACTTGAAATGAACAACTGTAAGTACTCTGTTTTCATTTTCATTACTTAATTATGGGTCAACATGGAGCTATCGCCCTAGATGCGGCGGTTTCCGTTCTTTTCATGAAATTGATACCCTTGAATTATGTCTCGGTGCTGACGGGCGGGCGCGCTCGCGCCGAGTCATGTATTTTGGGCGAAAGTGTGTAATTGAAAAATGTAAGTACTCTTTTCATTATATTTTTTCCCTGTGCGTTTGTTGCCGAGAGCGTGTGAATGCGCTCGGCGAGCCTCTTATTTTGTATGAATAGAATGCAATGGATGTGGATTCGCAATTGTAGTATTCTTTTTCACTTTCATTTATTTAATTGCATCAATTTTAATTTTGGATCAATTTCCGCTCTTACCCGGGAATTGATCCTTACGATTTTATTTTCTGTGAAAGTGAAAACGCAAGTGCAGTAGTATTCTGTTTCATCGCCGCAAGGTGATGCTGCTCCTACTCTCGTCTCCAATGCTAGTTCCGCTGGAAAGGCGAGCAATATCCATTTCCTCCCCCATTCCCTCTCTCCTTACGGCTACGAGGAAAGGGGTAGGATCCTACAGAGACTTCTCTGTAGGATCCCACGATTGGGGACTGCGCTACCGAGGGGACCTTCTGGTCCTACCTGACGTAACCCCGGTCATAGAGGAGGGACCCTGCACCATCTCCGATTTCTACGGGAATCGAGAGAACAACCAACAGATATTCGTTTAACGAATCGGTGGGGGTTTCGCTGGGCGCTTAGAATTCTGCAGAATTTCTAGCACACAATGGCGAGACCACTGTCCAAGGGAGGTTAGACGAGTATTCCCGATAATTGTTACCACGATAATCGGGGATCTCGCCAAATGCTCGAATTCCTGGAATTCTTAGCGTTGGAAGAAGAACTGTCGCCGAAGAAAGATATCTACAGTAGGCGGTCAACCCTGGATTAGAGAGAACGGACGGGAACATCCAGTTTGGCTTGAAACTATCATCTTCGTTATTCTGTTCACCATTGAAGCTTTCCTTCGGGGAAGACTTCTCCTTCTCTCCCACGGATGTAGCACCTGCGTAGCACAGACAGATTAGTAAGAGGGGTTCCCTCACGAATGGGGGGAGACATGCCCCACCCGAACGCAAGGAAGACCCCAAATACAAAATACAACGAGGAAGCCGAGGGTGGGGGGGGCAGGAAAGAAGACGAAGAATCGGATACCAAGGGAGTTGCGGGAGAGCTTTCCGACGACTTCCATGGCAGACCTTTGCTTCCCCTAACCCCCGCACAGCAGTGAAAAATAATATGAAAATGAAACAGAATACTGCACTTGCGATTCACTTCATAGAACATAAAGGGGGAAAGGATCAATTCCCGGAGTGAGCGGAAACTTGATCCATAATAATATGATGCTATTATAAAATATATATGAAAATGAAACAGAATACTGCACTTGCGTTTTCACTTTCACAGAAAATAAAATCGTAAGGATCAATTCCCGGGTAAGAGCGAGGAAATGATCCAAAAGTTAAAATTGATGCAATGAAATAAATGAAAATGAAAAAGAATACTACAATTGCAAATCCACATCCATTTCATTCTATTCATACAAAATAAGAGGCTCGTGCCGAGCGCATTCACGCTCTCGGCAACAAACGCACAGGGCAAAAATATAATGAAAAGAGTACTTACATTTTTCAATTACACACTTTCGCCCAAAATACATGACTCGGCGCGCGAGCGCGCCCGCCTCGGCACCGAGACATAATTCAAGGGTATCGATTTCATGAAAAGAGCGGAAACCGCCGCATCTACGGCGATAGCTCCATGTTGACCCATAATTAAGTAATGGAAATGAAAACAAGAGTACAGTGGACCCCGTTATTCGCGTTCTCCAGATTCGCGGACTCACACATTCGCGGATTTCTCTGGGGAATGTTTCCCTGCATTATTCGCGGGTAATTCGCTCATTCGCGGAATTTTTCTATGATAAATATCCACAAATTCCTGGTTTTTTTGATGAATTTCATCATAAAATGCACTTTTTATGCATGCAACTTACCTGTCAGATATATACTTAGCTGTAGACTCGTCGTCCCGATAGAAATTCGAATTTTCGCGGCACACAATACAGGTAGGTCAGGTGATCTACCGCCCCGCCGCTGGTGGTGGGAATAGGAATCATTCCCGTTTTCTAAGACAGATTTTCTCTATCGGCCGTGACAGCAACATTGTTGTTGTTATCCTGATTTGATTTTCGTGTTTTTTTTTCATCGCTATTGATCTTCTAAGCCGGTTATTTTGGTGACGTATTGGATCTTTGGTTTGGCATACTCTTTCGTGGACGGTTTTTGGACTTGGTTTTGGATATTTCTCATGATGTCGGATTCTAGCTTTACGGTTAGAAGACAGTGTGTAAATGAGGGATGCATGGTGAGGCTACCGAAAGCTTCGGTAGACCCTCACACAGTTTGTAAGGGGTGTGTAGAAGGAATGAATGTTCAATTTCTAACACCTGTGATGAATGTGTAAATATGAATGAGGAAGAATGGAAGAATTTAAATTCATATTTAAGGAAATTAGTTATGGATAGGGCTAGGAAGGCTTCCTCCAGAAGCGTAAGTAGGTCTCGCTCTAACGAGCCTATTAAATTAACACCTAACCCTAAACCTGTATCTTCTTCCTCTAGTACTAAGACTGCAAATCCGGCAACGGAAATTGCAGATCTTAAAGCTGCGCTACAAAGGATGGAACGTCAAATGCTGACGTTGAAAGGTAAGCACAGTGATAGTGAATTAAGTGTCCTTAGTGCAGTGGAGGTGCGTCTGATCGGCTTCATCTCGCTCCTAGGCCTAGACCTCTTCCAAGCTCACAGGCCCAGAGGAGAAGAAATGTCAAAGCCTTACGGAGGTTATGGAAATCCCCACCGATCAGGCGTCCCCTCGGCAGATTCTGTGACGACCCGAACTGCCAAGGATCGCTATCGAAAAAAGCATCCTAAAGAACGAATGTTTTCTTCGTCAGATTCTTCACCGAATGTAAGGGGATGGAGTTCTGATGAACTGTCACGCCCCTTAAACGAGAAGTTGGAAGGCTCCAACTTTGGATTCAAGCCCTGAGCTTTTCTCCGATCTATCACCTTGTGAGAAGAAGAAAAGGAGATTGGTTCCTAAACGGAAATCGGAGTTTCCTTCCGCTTCTAGACATCCCTCACCTGATCAGGGAAGGAAAAAGAGAATGCGGCTGCGAAATTATCCTAAATGTTTGCAGGAGCAAACTTTGGCGGCCTTAGTAGGAGTTTTTTTTTTACTAAGGAGGACTCCCAGGTAGAAAGGACTCTTTCCTTCCTATAAAGAAGACGAAGGGAAGGAAAGAAGAAACGAAAGTTTCGGCTTATACTCAGAGGAGTATGAAGAATGCGCCAAAAAACGCCACCTGGCGCAATGTGCCAGATGCGTTTGAGACTCCCATACGAGTCAGAAGAGCCAGAACCGCCATATGCGCCGAAAGCGCCAGCCTGGCGAAATGCGCCAGATGCGCCAGAAGCGCCATTCCTGCCGAAATGCGCCAGATGCGCCACCTGCCGAAATGACGCCAGAAAGCGCCAGCTTGGCGCAAGGAATCACGAGCGCCAACCCGGCGCAATGTGCCACAAGTGACAAATAAGAGACGGACTTCTTCCAAAAGACAATTAAGCCAAGAGGATTTGTTTAGCTTTCGGAAGGATAAACCTTTACCTGACAGGGACTCTAGTTGTCGCACAAGCGGCCGTAGCCCTTGTCAAGACATAGGTGGTTCATTCCCCGGAGAAAGCGATAGGAGAGGACATCCTTCGTTCTGACAGGAGAGAAAGGTGTCGCACAGGCGGCCATCGCTCTTGCCAGGAGAAGGATAAGGTCGTTTTGCAGGATCAACCTATCTCTCGTAGGGACGCAAGTTATCGCACAGGCGGTCGTCGTTCTTGCGAGAGTGGGGTGTAATGTTGCAAGAGGCCAGTCTCCTGTTGGAAATAAACAATCCTCTTCGGAATGGATTTGGAAGAGATTTCGGACTCTGGAGACCACTCGGCTCCGGGTTTGTCAGATTACAAGACGCTGGCAGCCCTCTTACTTCAAGAGTTTGGGACTCTTTAAGCCCGACTGCTCTCCTTCTCCAAGGTCCTTATTTTACAAGCACGAAGGTCCCGAAACAATCATCTTTTATTAAAATGAAGCCAACCATTTTCCATGAACAAGGCTCTCCGATTCGTAGGAAATTGGTTGGAATCCAAGGAGAAAGCGGGGAAGACAGTATTTACCTGCCCTCCTTCCAGACTATCAGGAAAGAAGGGAATTTGGTACGAGACGGGCAAACCACGGGGTCTAGCTCTCCCGACCACTGCCGAAGCAGATTTTTCGAATCTGGTAGATTCGTCTAGGAGACAAGCCTTGTCATCAGCAAAGATCACATGGGGGACTTCTGAGATGGACCATCTCCTCAAGGGATTGTTTAATGTCTTAGAAGTTTTTTAACTTCTTAGACTGGTCCCTTGGGGGTGTTTTTGGCCAAAAAGACACAAGAGAATGAATCTCTTAGTCCAGAAGTCCTTCATCTGTTTTGGAACTGGTATCTGAAGAAGAGAGTCTTATTTAGCTCTTTTCTGACGAAAGCACGTTACTCCTACTCAGAGGTCATCTCTTCTGTATGCTCCTCTGTCGGACCAATTGTTTCCTTCAAATCTAGTAAAAGATATTTCTCATTCTTTGACAGAAAAGGCCACACAAGATCTCTTGGCCCAATCTGCAAAGAAATCGAGGACTTCGGGTCCTATTAAGAGAGAGAATCGGGCTCCTCAACAGCCCTTTCGAGGGAGCTCCTCGGCCAGATCCCTCTTTTTAAGAAGAGAGGAGTGCAGAAGAGAGGTAGGTCTTCCTTCAGACCTATCAAGAGAGCGAAATGAGACAACAGTCCTTCAAGCACCGGTAGAGCCGACTTCGGAAATTTTCCGAAGAATGGACTCGGAGACAGGCAGAAATTTGGTCCCTTTCCGTGGTAACAAAGGGATATCATGATCCCCTTTCGAGACAGACCTCCCTTGGACTACGAAACCCTCGAGGGAACTATCAGCCCAAATACAGGGACCCTGCCAAGAAAGAAGCATTATTGCAACTGGTAGAACAGATGTTTGCAAAAGGAGGCCATCGAAGTGGTTCGGGATCCGCATTCCCGAGGATTCTACAACCGTCTTTTTCTGGTTCCGAAATCCTCAGTAGGGTGGAGACCGGTCCTGGATGTGAGTGCATTGAACCGATTTGTGGAGAACACAAAGTTCTCTATGGAAACATCAAAATCGGTTCTTGCGGCTCTTCGTCCAGGAGATTGGATGGTCTCTTTAGATCTACAAGATGCATACTTTCATGTCCCCCTGCATCCATCATCGAAGAAATATCTCCGATTCCATGATTGCAGGGGAAAGTATACCAATTCAGAGCCCTATGCTTCGGCCTTTCTACGGCCCCTCAAGTTGTTCACGAGGCTAATGATGAATGTTGCGAGATGGCTACATCTAGAGGGGATAAATATATCCCTTTATCTGGACGATTGGCTAATAAGAGCAAAATCGGAAATTCAGTGCTTTGAAGGACTTGGAGAAGACTTTGAACTTGACAAAATCTCTGGGACTGCTCGTGAACCTCGAGAAAATCACAATTGATCCCCAGACAGAACATAGTCTATCTGGGGATACAGATGGATTCTCGGGGTGTCGGGCGTTTCCATCTCAAGACAGAATTACTCGAGCTTAGAAAAGATCTCGAACTTCTTAGGGGAAAGAACGGACCCTCGGCGAGGAATGGCTCAGTCTGCTGGGCACCCTTTCCTCGTTAGAGCAGTTCATTTCCCTAGGAAGATTAAATCTCAGACCTCTGCAATTTTATCTAAAGATGGATGTGGAGTCAAAAGACAGGAGACTTGTCAGACATTTTTCCCATCCCAACAGGGGGGATAAATCCAACCTAAAGTGGTGGTTAACCCATTAAACAAGGAACCGAAGGGGTGTCCCTCTTGATTCGGAACCCTCACCGAGTGTTGTTTTCCGATGCCTCGGAAACAGGTTGGGGAGCAACACTGGGTCCAAAGGAAGTAGCAGGTATTTGGACCAGACAACAAACTACTCTGCACATCAATGTGAAGGAACTCCTGGCAATTCATCTAGCCCTGGAATACTTCGAAGCGGAAGTCAGAGGGGTGTAGTTCAAGTCAATTCCGACCAACACCACAGCTCTGGCTTACATCCGGAATCAAGGGGCACTCACTCTTTCTCTCTGAACGAAATAGCGAGAGCTCTATTAACCTGGACAGAGGAACGGGGCATTATTCTGCGTACAAGGTTTGTCCAAGGAGTAAAAAACCTAAGGGCAGACAGGTTGAGCAGAAAGAACCAAGGTTCTCCCGACAGAGTGGATGCTCCACTTCAGGATCTGCAGACAAATATGGTCACTCTGGGGAGACCCAGATCGACCTGTTTGCCACGTTCCTCTCCAGGAAAATAGACAACTTCTGCTCGCTAGAAGAAGATCCCAGAGCCACAGCGATCGATGCCTTCCTCATGGATTGGTCAGGCATAGACGCATACGCCTTTCCCCCATTCAAATTCAAAGCTGCTGGGGGAAGTAGTAAGGAAATTTGTGGCATCGGAGGAATGAGAATGACTCTAATTGCTCCCTTTTGGCCTTCCCGAATCTGGTCACAGAGGTACGGAATGGACGGTGGACTTCCCCAGATCTCTACCAGACAGGACAGATCTGCTCAGACAACCCCACTTCGAGAGGTTCCACAAAAACATCCAAAGTCTCTCCTGACTGCCTTTCGACTATCGAAAGACTGGTCAGAGCGAGAGGCTTTTCAAAGAAAGTGGCAACTTCAATTGCTAGAGCCCGCAGAGCCTCTACCCTGCGGGCTCATACCAATTGAAGTGGGAAGTTTTCCGTAGATGGGTGTAGGTCGAAGAAGCTGTCCTCTTCCAATACCTCTGTAACCGAAATCGCGGATTTTCTCCTCTTCTTAAGAGAAGAATCCAATTGGCCGTATCAACTATCAAGGGATATAGGAGCATGCTCTCAGCTGTTTTTAGAAACAGAGGGGCTGAATCTCGAGAATAATAAGGATCTTCATGATCTCATCAGGTCTTTCGAGACTACGAAATTGAGATCGTCGATTCCCCCGAGTTGGAACCTGGACGTTGTCCTAAAAGTTCTTGATGTCGGACAGGTTCGAACCTATAGATAAAATCTCATTCAGAGATCTTACTAGCAAATGCATATTCCTGTTGGCTCCTCGCAACTGCTAAGAGGATCAGTGAATTGCATGCTTTGGACTCTCGGGTGGGATTTAGAAAAGACCCGGCTGTCATTTCTTTCCAGGATCTTTTCCTAGCAAAGAATGAGAACCCTTCTAACCTTGGCCTAGAAGTTTCGAAGTCAAGGGACTCTCTTCTCTGGTAGGAAGAGAGTTGGATCGGTCCCTTTGCAGTCAGGACCTTCAAAATTTTATTTAGAAAAAAAGAAGACACAGCTTCAGGGATGTCGACAAGGTCTTTGGTGGTGTTCGGTAAGAAACCCAAGAGACCTATGTCAAGAACGCATTGGCATTCTTTGTCAGAAATGTTTAATTACCGAAGCTCATAGGAATTGCCAAGAGAAACTCTTTAAAGCTGCTGAGAGTGAAAGCTCACGAAGTCCGGGCTGTGGCAACTTCCCTTTCTTTTACAAAGAATATGTCCATGAGACAAATTTTAGCAGCAACTTATTGGAGGTGCAATTCAGTATTTGCATCCCACTATTTAAAGGATGTTAGAATAACATACAATAAATGTTTCACTCTTGGACCTTATGTATCAGCGGATACTATGCTGGGAAATGGAGCAGACGCTGATCCTTAAATTTGTTTTTAATATTTTTAATAATTAGTTTTAATATTGTTGTTGAGTTGTGGGTTGCTTGAAAGGATGTTCGGGGATGACTCCTTTCAATCTAGTACTAACCCCAATTAGGATCAGGTGATCGGGATTAGTGTCGTGCTCTATGATCATGCCAATAGGCAAGGTGTTTTGTCATGTAAGTGGATAGGACCCCATTGACAAAAGATCCAAGGTTCTGAAGCGTAAGTGGGTAAGAACCCCTGTAACAGACCATCAAGAACTCTTAGCATGAGGTCACTACCTCGCTGAGGCTCTTGAAGCGATACGGGCTCCTAGGCAGTAGCCATGAACTCTTTCGCTAACACAGGTAGGAATCAAGGTTTTTTAATTTTATTACCTACAACATATGTTGTTTCCTGTCTATTTCAGTAGATTAGCTGTCTCTTACCTCCGCCAAAGGTGCCAATCAGCTAAGTATATATCTGACAGGTAAGTTGAATGCATAAAAAATGTTATTGTCATGATACAATAAAGTTTTATGCATACTTACCTGGCATATATACGGTGTATGGCCCACCCGACCTCCCCTCAGGAGACAGGTGGAAGAGAAAATCTGTCTTAGAAAACGGGAATGATTCCTATTCCCGCCACCAGCGGCGGGGCGGTAGATCACCTGACCTACCTGTAGAGTGTGCCGCGAAATTTGAATTTCTATCGGGACGACGGAGTCTATAGCTAAGTATATATCTGCCAGGTAAGTATGCATAAAACTTTATTGTATCATGACAATAACATTTTTTGATAAAACTATTAAAAAACCAAGTATGAAAATTTTTAGTGGGTTTTTCTTGAGTTTTAACTAACAAAATACATAGGCTGTTTTTAGTATTTCATAGGGGTTCCAAACATTCGCGGATTCTAACTATTCACGGGGGGGTCTGGTACGCATCCCCCGCGAATACGGGGGACCACTGTACTTACAGTTTCATTTTCAATTCAAACAAAACCATTAGTAGAAAACACAATATAAACAAAGCATACGACGATGAAGCGGGCAGAGAGCGATGACGAACACGTCCTTCACACCCGCGGCCGAAAGCAAAAGTGATTCTTCACCTCTCAGGCGAGCGGGCGCGTGCACTGTTGGACAAGCAGTTAACTACTGTTCTCCCCTTGTTCGAAGCTTACGACCGTCCCAGCTGCTGCTAGTTACCTTCCTAGTTGTTAAAGGACAGAGGGTTTGTATTCGTGTCGGAACAAGTAAAGTTTTCTTATGATTTTTTATGATGTTCCGGCTTACGACGACTTTCGGCTTACAACGCGTCTCAAAACGAAACTCCCGTCGTTAAACCCGGGACTGCCTGTATTTTGTTAGTTCAAAATCAAGAAAACTCCCCCTAAGAATGCTTATACAGTGGTAACTCGAGATACGGAGTTTAATTTCGTTCCAGAACCGAGCTCGTAAGTCAATCGGCTCGTATCTCAAACGAATTTCTCCCATTTAAAATGACAATTTGTCCAAAATTGCATTTTTCCTAACTATACAAACCTGAGATCCTTTTACAATAGGAAGGTTACTAGCGGCAGCTGGATAAGGTCGTAAGCTTCGAACTAGGGGTTCGGTAGTTAACTGCTTGTCCGACAGGCGCCGTGCGCCGCGCGACTGGGAGGTAAACAATCACTTTTGCTTTAGGCCCAAGCAAAAAACTGCAGAGTGAGGGGTGGCATGAGGTGGGGCTATGTGTAAAAGGACCTCAGGTTTGTATAGTTAGGAAAATGCATTTTAGACAAATTGTCATTTGTTCCGACACGGAATACAAACCTTCGGTCCTTTTACAATAGGAAGACTTACTTCTTGGTGGGAGGAATCTAAGTCTTTTGTGAACAGACTGGTGTTTGCCCAACCTTGGAATGCCTCCCTGGTCGTAAGAGCGAGGGAGGGATCCAAGCCTCTGTCCGATTGATCGGGGTGTGCACCGCAGGATCAATGGTCAGACCTCTGGACCGAGTACTAAGAGAGAGGCAAGCGTGTCTCTTCGTACCAGCAATGTAAGAACTTGTTCCTGTACAGGAGCAAATATAAAGTTATGGGTCTGTCTCTTGTTGGCATCCACTTCCCCCCCCTTGTAGAAGGAAGTGGTGGATATTCTGCTCCTATCCCTAATGCAAAAAGGATGCACTTATCCCTAATGTAAAGACCATCAGGTTTTGTCTTTTTGAAAAAATACAAATTGCTTTTAAAATTTGCTATTTTAGTACATTTATAATAGCTGCACTACTGCAGTTTTATTTTGAAACTCAGTAGTAACAGCTTCATTGACCTTTGTTGTCACAAGTCAGTCAATCATTTCATTTCGTCAAAACAAACTCTGTCAGTTCCTTTGCCTGTTAGGTCTTTTCCTTTTAGCAGACATTTTGACTATTGCACTGAAGTTATTCCTTATGGTACCCCAAACCTTCCAATCTGTTTTCCTTGTTCTGGTATACATTTTTTTTTCATCTATTGGAAGCACATGCATCATAGTTATTCTTAAAAGCTTTTTAATATTTGCTTTCCCTTCTATATTCATCCTATTAGTATCTCATCTGCCATTTCATCTTTGACTAATACTCTTACTTTGTTGTCTTATGTCACTCCATTCCGTCAAAGTTTGTTTATTTGTGCCACTGCCATGTTTTTCCGTTCTTTGTTCCCTTAAACATTAGCGCCTGTATGCAGCAAATGTCCGCTTTTCTTCTTGCAAGGATCATTGTCACATCATTTTTCATCAGTCATGCTCATTTTCAATTGTGCTTCATCCCTCTTTTTCCTTGAGGATTCTGACAGAACTCATCACTATTGGCTTGTGATGTTGACTTGATGCATGTTATGCCAAACTCATTGTTAATAGATCAGCCGAATCCTTGTTTGTTCGATACGTAATACAAACCCTCGGTCCTTTAACAATAGGAAGGTAACTAGCGGCAGCTGGGACGGTCGTAAGCTTCGAACAGGGGAGAACGGTAGTTTAACTGCTTGTCCGATCGTAGCGCGTGCCCAAGAGGTGAAGAATCACTTTTGCTTTCGGCCGCGGGTGTGAAGGACGTGTTCATCATCGCTCTCTGCCCGCTTCATCGTCGTATGCTTTGTTTATATTGTGTTTTCTACTAATGGTTTGTTTGACTTGAAATGAAACTGTAAGTACACTGTTTCATTCCTTTATTACTTAATTATGAGCCAACATTGAGCTATCGCCGTAGATGCGGCGATTTCCGCTCTTTTCATGAAATTAATTGATACCCTTGAATTATGTCTCGGTGCCGAGGCGGGCCTCGCTCGCGCCAAGTCATGTATTTTGGGCGAAAGTGTGTAATTGAAAGATGTAAGTATCTTTTCCATTATATTTTGCCCTGTGCGTTCGTTACCGAGAGCGTGATTGCGCTCGGCACGAGCCTTTTATTTTTATGGATACAATGCATGAAAGTGGATACGCAATGCAGTATTCTTTTCATTTTCATTTATTAATTGCATCAAATTTAATTTTGGATTAATTTCCGCTCTTACCCGGGAATTGATCCTTACGATTTATTTTCTGTGAAAGTGAAATCGCAAGTGCAGTATTCTGTTTCATTTTCATATATTTTTTATGATAGCATCATATTATTATGGATCAAGTTTCCGCTCTTACCCGGGAATTGATCTTTCCCCCATTAGTTCTATGAAGTGAATCGCAAGTGCAGTATTCTGTTTCATTTTCATATTACTTTTCACTGCTGTGCGGGGGTAGAGGAAGCGAAGGTCTGCCAGGAAGTCGTCGGGAAGCTCTCCCGCGACTCCCTTGGTATCCGATTCTTCGTCTTCTTTCCTGACCCCCGCTCAGCTTCCTCGTTGTATTTTGTATTTGGGGGTCTCCTTGCATTCGGGGTGGGGCATGTCTCCCCCCCGTGCGTGAGGGAACCCCTCTTACTAATCTGTCTGTGCTACCGCAGGTGCTACATCCGTGGGAGACGACCTTGGACAGGTATGGACCACTGCGGCTGCAGGGCGTGCCTAGCATCCACGATCTGCTGCAGCGTCTAGCGAGGTCTGGGGCGGTGACCTTGGCACGGTCTACACTACAACCTCCAGCTGGTCTACACTCCCCATGCTGTGTCGGTGACGCCGTCTGCCGCTACTAGGGCCGGTTGCCGCCATACCGAGGGGGGTATGCCGCCGCCGCCTGTGTTTTCTTGTTGCCTGCCCCAGACTTCCGCTGTTCCAGCAGCTCGCCCCTGGACCGGCCGCCAGTACCCAGGTTCCCGCTGGCTGCCGATGACTACGAGGCGATGGCTGGGCCTGCTGTACCTGCCGCTGATGTTGTTGTGGCCCAGCCGCTCGCGCCGCTCCTGTGAGGCGTGTTGTGCGTGACGCTCCTGCTGTTGCTGGTCCTGCTGTTGCTGGTCCTGCTGGTGCTGGTCCTGCTGGTGCTGGTCCTGCTTTGTTGATGTTCCTGCCGCTCCTGCCGTGTCTGCCCCTGCCCCCAAGTCGTGTCGCGTCATGGAAGTGCTGGCCCCCCGGACTCAGGTCTTTCCGGACAGGTTCAGTCAGGGGCGTGTTGCTTCGGCAATTGGCCCGGCTCCTCCGTGGATGGAAGACCTGATGTCTGTCCTGAGGAGAGGCTTGCACGAAGAAGCTGAAGGTTGTCCGTTCGTCGTCTTCATCGTCTTCTTCGTCGTCTGCTGCCGCCTCTTCCCCTTCAACTTCTAAGGCTTCCAAGCTGAAAAGAAGAAGAAGGCTGCCTCCTCCCCCCCTAAGAAGGCTCCTTCGGGACCTTCGAAGGCCCCGTCTCACTCCGGTGTGACGGGGGGTTCTTCTGCTGGTCCCCCTGCTCCTTCAGGAGCGGGGCCCGTCTCCCCCTTCCGTAAGGAAGAGATAGAAGGGGACCAGAGGAGTATCGGTTAGCACTGGTACTTCCTCACCTGGTGGTGGAGCGGCGATGCCGCTTACGCCAGGTTTCGGCTCGGTCTCTCGTTCACGGGAGATCCTGAGTGTACGCTCTCCTTCGGGAGACCGTGCAGCCAAAGTTTCGGCGAAAAGACCGCGGCACGGAGCAGAAGGCTGGTGAGAAAGCCGCTCAGTGACTCTCGCCAGGCCAGCGGCCGCTCTCGCAGCGACCAGCTGGTAACCCGGGTTTCCCCCTAAGAAGACTCCTTCGGGAACTTCTAAGGGCTCGTTCCACGCCGTTGGACGGGGGGGTTCTTCTGCCGGTCCTCCTGCTCTTTCGGGAACAGGGTCCGTCTCCTCTTCCACAAGGAAGAAGAAGACGGGGACCAGAGGCGTACCAACTACCACCGGTACTTCCTCGCCTGGTGTTTGCGGCGCTGCGCTACGCCAGGTTCTGGCTCGGTCTCTCGTTCGCTGAGAAGTTCCGAGTATACGATCTCCCAGCGGGAGAGCGTATAGCCAAAATTTTTAAATTTTGGCGCCAGAGTTCGCTCGGCGCCAGGACCGCGGCACGGAGCAGAAGCTGGTGAGAGCCGCTCATGTGACTCTCGCCAGGCCAGCGGCCGCTCTTGCAGCGACCAGCTGGTAACCATGGTAGACGTGACGGTCTCTGACCAGCCACGGGCTGAGGCTGACAATAGGTCCCCCCGACCAAGGCTGGTACCAGCGGTTTGACGCGCATTCAGGACGCTCACCGGTTCTCACCGCGGGGGAAAACGAGCTCTGCAAGTCACCTGACCGCCGCTCCCACAGGGACCGCGCTGATAGGGCGACCAGCAGCAGCTCGTCTGACGCACGGGACGGGGTCGACGTGCTCAGTCGAGCCGCTCGCCACAGGTGAGCGGCACGGCCAGGCTGCAGATCGATCCCCACCGCGGGTTGGTGGTGATCGGCTGCAGCCCCCCACCCGTTTACACTGGTCCTGCCAGCGAGCGTTGGTGGGAGCGTCAGGTCTGTCTCTCCACTACCTTCAACTTCCTCGGGTACGCCGAGAAGAGCGAGGTAGCTAGGAGTGATCGTGAGAGGTTGCGCCGCTCACGATCCCGTCACGACGCCGCACGTGCAGGTATGGTCTTAGGACCAGCCAGGACGTCGCGCAAGTTTGATGGAGGCAACCGTCAGGGATCTGTGCTGGTCCTTCTTCTGGGAAGGAGGAGGTCTTGGGAGCTGCTCTTGTTGGAAGGACTGGACGGTCCTACTCCTCAAGATGCTGTAACTTCCGAGTTCAGAGTAACTTTGCCCAGGTTATTGCACTGATTCGTCAGCACAACGACCTGGGGAGAGGATCGCCGCTCCACAGCTCAAGTCGTTCTCGAGCCCAAGTAGGGAACCAGACTGACGGTGGGCTTGCCGCGATAAGAGCTTCTCGATTCGGTTCTGAACCAGGAGAGCCTCTCGTCTCCGGACGAGAAGGCTCGCTCAGGTCTAGCCGGTCGGGCAAGCTACTTCCCCTCCTCTGCCGCGACAGCGGCGTTTTTCAGGGGTGTTGCAGCTCTTCTTCCCCCCCCCCCCCCCCCCCCCCCCCCCCACCCCCCCCCCCCCCCCCCCTTCCGTCCTCCTGAGAGGTTTCGATCTCGACGAGGACTGGAATGAGTCAGAGGACGGTTTTGGCTCTCCGTCAGGTGTCGATCAGCCCCACTCAGACGAAGTTCACAGTGGTGGCAGATGCTTACCTACAGCACTAGTTCGTGACCCTCCTCGGGGAATGGGGGGTGGGAGGAAGGCCATCGCCGCAAGGTGATGGCTGCTCCTAGTCTCGTCTCCAAATGCTAGTGCCGCTGGAAGGGCGAGCAATATCCTTTTCCTTCCCATTCCCTCTCTACCTTACGGCTACGAGGGAAAGGGGTAGGATCCTACAGACTTCTCTGTAGGATCCCACGATTGGGGACTGCGCTACCGGGGGTGGGGACCTTCGGGTCCTACCTGACGTAACCCCAGTCGTGGAGGAGGGACCCTGCACCATCTCCGATTTCTACGGGAATCGAGAGAACACCAACCGATATTCGTTTAACGAATCCGGTGGGGGTTTCGCTGGGCGCTTAGAATTCTGCAGAATTTCTAGCACACATGGCGAGACCACTGTCCAAGGGAGTTAGAGAGTATTCCCGATAATTGTTACCACGATAATCGGGGATCTCGCCAAATGCTCGAATTCCTCGGAGGGTTCTTAGCGTTGGAAGAAGACTGTCGCCGAAGGAAGATATCTCACAGTGGCGGCCAGCCCTGGATTAGAGAGAACGGACGGGAATATCCAGTTTGGCTTGAATTTTCGTCTTCGTTATTCTGTGCACCATTGAAGCTTTCCTTCCGGGAAGACTTCTTCTCTCTCTCTTCTTTAGAGATCGAAGGGCGGTCGATCTCCATCCTTATTTTGTTTTCTTGAAGGGAAAGAATTTAGGATGGAGATCGTTGTTCAGAATCCTACAAATATACTACGTATATTAACCTCGCGACATGATTCTGCTAAGCAGTTGAATGGTCCGAGGGGTAGGCGCATATGTGGGGGTTACTCTACGGATTTGCGACGTAGACTGGAGAAGTATTCGAATTGAAACTGCAACGTCGGGGTTGCCTGCAACCTCCCTGGAGGTTTCCAGTTTTTGAATTTTCATTTTATTACTTATGGCTGGTTGTTTTCACAACAACAGACCATTTCTCTAAGCTTTTATATTTACCCGAAACATTCGTTTTCGCAAAATAAATAATTAAATTGCTCGAGCATATCTTTTTATGCTCGGCTGGTTTTCTTAGCCGAACGCATTTCCTTCGTGGAAAGGAAAGGATTACTTGGCAACTCAGGATGACGACTGTCAGCGACAGCTACTGCCGTATTGAATTGCCCGAGAGATTTTCAGTACCAGCTGCCGCTTCGAGATGCACGGTTTGGTTATGTCTTTCTCACCTGCTTTGATTGAATACCAACCGTATCTCTGCCCAACAATCACGGACTTAGGTCTCTGATTAACGGGGATTCTCGCATACATGAATGACCATCTACTGCTGTGACACTAGTATTCATCGTCTTCGGTATTGCAAGAATTTAAAACAGAGATCTATTCAACTCTTATCTTTCTGTTTACCGCACGGTAACAGAATTCTGTAATAGTCTCTTGCTGCATCGTATCGCGATAATGCGAATGATTTTTGCGGAATCTGAGTTTGTCCTCAAAATATCTCGATTCGGAGGTGGTGCAATTGTCATTGTTCACCCCGGATTAGCAGATGTATTGAAAGACATCGCCTACTCCCCACACCTGCCAGCTCTACTTCCAAACGTTCAGCCCATGAGAAGCAGTTTCTTCAGGCGGCTCTCCCCTGTGTGTTTCATTACTGAAGAACGCCCCGCTTTCATTGCACACCGGACAGCAATGAAATGTGCGGTTAGCGTTTTCAGTCATTTGTAAGCACAGGTTCAGAAATCTTGAGATTCCTTCTCTCGATTCAGCTGGAAGACGTAGGTTGCATTCATTGCCTACCTTCGTCTTCAACGTCACATAGTGTTGTTTCTCCTTAAGCTGAGATTCAACGTCTATGAGATTATCTTGCCATCAGGGACCTCGGTCTTTTGAAGGCAATTGACTTTCGCCTTTTGAGCTTATGCATTAAGAGAATCATCACCCGCGCCGTCCGCATCGGTGACTAACAAATATATTATTTGTTTGGTCACTCAGCATAACTCTTAAAGGGCGCAGGTGACGTGACTTACCCGGATGCTTGGACAACTTGCCTCACTACCGATTCCGAACCAGTCAGTCGGCAGCTGTCAGAGCGCCCGAGTCAGTTACGAACTTATGCTGTGGACTTAGTTCGGTTGTTCCAGAGCAATCATTACTTCGTCTTAATAGCTTGTCAGTATGAGTACTGTACATAACCAAAGTCCGAGAAGAGGGATAGGTCATACGACTATTCCCTTCTTTTCGTCTTAGGTAACTGCATGACTTTTCTTGCGAAGTCAAGCACAGGGGATGGGGATTTGTGACGCTCGATTTCGTACCGATCTTCGTAGCGAAGACTCAGAACCCTTTGGTAACTGACGATTGGTTAAACAAGTCTTTCACAATACCCTCCCTAATGGACTTCACCGCCTCCGATACGAAGGCTATGCTGCTTTGTCCTGTGAAGGCGCGACGGAGCTGTCTGAAGAAACTCGACACCCAGGATGAGTGTGGACGCCTCTTCATCATTCTCCTCGCGTCCGCAACAACTTCTCCGTGGCGCAGGTAGTGAAGGCAGGGGAGGGCCTGGTCCAAACCGGACCGCATGCACCTCCTTCTACCTTCGGGATATTGCCCACATGTCCTTGGATCTTTTTCCTTGGGAACCGTGGTGGTTGCTCAACAAGTTGTGTAGTTAACCCAGACCCTCGCAGGCTGAACAGCATCGGAGTCCTGGTGTGACCGTAAGAATGGATGAGTGAATGAGAGTGTGACTGGCTTCTCTTCCCATCTTTTTCTCCCCTCTACCTCTGGGTAGAGGGACACGGTCGTCACCCTGCTGGGTAAGGACGAGATGCAGGTGAGCTACTCAATAGAGCACCATCCTATCCCTTTCAGTAGGGATAGGAGTAATATCCACCACTTCCTCCAACAAGGGGGAGGAAGTGGATGCCAACTTGAGACAAACCCATCATTTTATGATTGTCTCTTGCAAACAGGAACAAGTTCTGCTTGCTGGTACGAAGAGATACGCTTGCCTCTCTTAGTACTTGGCCCAGAGGTCTGACCATTGATCCTGCGGTGCACACCCCGATCAATTGGACAGAGGTTTGGATCCCTCCCTTGCTCTTACGACCAGGGAGGCACTCCAGGCTTGGACGAACACCAGACTGTTCACCAAAACGACTCAGATTCCTCCCACCAATAAGTGAGTCTTCCTATTGTTAAAGGACCGAGGGTTTGTATTACGTATCGGAACAAATGACAATTTGTCGAAAATTGCATTTTTCCTAACTATACAAACCTGAGGTCCTTTACATATAGTCCCACCTCATTCCACCCCTCACTCTGCAACTTTTTGCATGGGCCTAAAGCAAAAGTGATTCTTCACCTCGCGGGCGCGCGCACGATCGGACAAGCAGTTAACTACCGTTCTCCCCTTGTTCGAAGCTTACGACCATCCCAGCTGCCGCTAGTTACCTTCCTATTGTTAAAGGACCTCAGGTTTGTATAGTTAGGAAAAATGCAATTTTCGACAAATTGTCATACTTTTGCTGTTTTGATAAAATGAAGTTGATTCTACAATTATCAAACACACTCATCATCATTTTTTATTTGTAATTTTAAACAGAGTAAAAGTAAACAGTATGCCAGAATGTAATTGGTAAGTTGTAGTGTTGATAAAGATTTTTATTATTTTCCAACAGGACACAGCAGGACAAGAACGATTTCGAACATTAACACCAAGTTATTACCGAGGTGCTCAGGGTGTGATACTGGTATATGATGTAACTAACAGGAATACTTTTGCAAAGCTGGATATGTGGCTGAATGAGTTAGATACATATTCAACCAAAACTGATATTGTGAAGATGTTAGTGGGTAACAAAATTGACAAGGTTCGTATTCTTCCAGTCATTTTACTGTGTTAACTTACAGAATTAAATATCAAGGATGTTATTTCTGTTGGTTTGCTTTTAAAACCATTGTTCCTTGAAAGTAAATTAAAGAATTGGATAAATAATTCTTGATTTTTTTTACTTGGAATAGAAAGAAATAAAGAGGTTTTGTTTATTTTAATGGAGACTACTTAATTTTCTTAATTATATGCAAATACCGTGTATTTGTTCTGGTATGTACTGGTATTACTGTTACCTATAGTTGCTGTCAGCTGACCTGTCATTGGAATATTCTCTTCATTCAAGTTTGTCACGGCAACACTGCTCATGGTATCAGCTGTTGATTGGCATAATTCCATCTTATTTGAATGCAAACAAATAGACTTTGAAATCTTACCAAAGTACTCCTTTATATGGAGGACATGGGATGATACCCAAAAATGCAAAAACAACTTTATTGGTAAATACTATGCCCCTTTTGAGTTCCTACAGATATATGCACCTGGTCCTTAATGATATAAAACGAAAGAACAGTAAGAACAACCAGAAGAGGGGGAGGAAGAGGGCTGCAGGAAATGATCTAACCTAACTTTCAGATTCAGAGCTTCAGCTGAATCTAGACTGGTATATTGCTGTTTTCCAATGTGGCGGTTTGCACTTATCTGATGTAAAGTTTCTTGTTTTTAAAACAATATACGCATATATTAAGCAGCCATCCTGTAAAATGTATGAAACTTGTAATTATGCTAAATGAGTTGTCTGCATATTTTTTAAAAGTGATTGTTATAGGCATTTTATAACAGATATCCTATATACGGTCACCGCCCTACTTTCAAATATTCAGGTTATGAACATTCAAGGATATGAACAGACGAAGTCTCAAGTTCAAATTTTGCTGTGAGCACCCATTGTGCTGTTATGAATTTTTCCAAAGAACAGAAAAACACAGGGAAGAAGAACCTGTTCCTATAACCCCTTCCCTAATTACCCCAAGTATTCTCATGATTAGCTATATGTACCATGTATGTCCCCCCCCTTGACGAGGTGGAGGTGGGTGATGAGCCGCTTTGGAGTCCACTGCAGGGAGTGTATGCTTCTTTACACCTACACTCATGTAGTGGATTCAACTGAGCATTGGGTCCTATAACTCCTTTACTCCTCCTAGAAAGTTTGGTATAGCACCATCAAACTCGACCGTCAACAAAATTTGAGAGAAATGTGTTTTAATCAAAACTTTGGCATATGAAAGAACATATTTTACTGTGTTCACTCTGGTAAAAGATAAATATGTAGAGCTCTTAGTATTCTGATGAAGTCAAGTGAAAATATTTAATTAATCTGTTGATTTTTTACACAATAAACATGCCCTCAGCGCCATCTACTAACAAAAAAATAAATAAAAATCTTTCACAACGATACGAATTAAAGTGATATTTTGACTTTAGTAGAGTATCTTGAGATTCAAAATAACATTGTCCTATATCAAGAGAATATCTTTATGCTAAGTAGAAGCAAGAAAATCGCTTTGATATGACTTCAATACACAAAAATAAACTTACCTCGCAATCGTCCTCGGCTGATTTCCAAACTAAAACATTGACTGCTATTTTTTTATTTCTATAATACAACAATAGTAATATGAAAATACATTCAATATTATTGGATGCAGTGAAGTAAAGCATAACTTTTTAAAAGATCTATGGATAAGATGCATGTTCATTATGCTTGTATTTTATCAAACGATACCAGAATATTACATACGCTAATTTTATATCTCATGTATCATGCGTCCCCCTTAAAATTAGCTCCAAAATTAGGTGTTCAAAAGTCGCATGATATGCGAGTATATACGAGATTACAGAACTGTAATATTTGAAAATTAATAAACCTTTTTTCATCATAAAAAATTTTTCTGGGCTCAGCCTGTGTCGCTACGTGAAATGTCCCTTTAGCACACATTTCTAAGGTATAAATATTGCTATAATACCAGAGAAAAAAGCTAATATGGAAATGCCAGAGTATTCTGGCTCGCTCACCTTATTTTAAGGTGTCGGTATGGTTTCTGGGGCGAGTGAAACCACTACCAGAGGTCCTTTGCCATTTAGATTCATCCTACTTCAATATCCCTCATTTACAGAAGAGCCGATCTAAGGCCCACTTCGCTACCGTTACGGCTAGCGCCTCTGACATCAATCCTTTCGATAGCACGACCCACACCGCACCTTTGTTTTCTGCTCTGTGTTGTGTTTTCCCTGGAATTCCTTATTATTCGTCATGGAACGTCAAGCTTCTACTGCAAGAGCCCCTGCTCCTTCTTGCCTCCAAAAAAAGACAGAGGCCACTCCTCCTGGTAGCAGCAGTAACAAAGTCTCGCCCCAGAGGATTTTACGTCGAGGACACCATCTCCAGCCACGGGGTGTTGGTTGACACTGGTGCCATGCAGTCGGTGTTCCTGCCATCAGCAGAGGGCCGCAGCTGTGCCCCCGACGCCTTCGTAGCCGCCAACAGAACCCCCATCCGCTCCTATGGCACTAGGACCCAGACCATCGCGTTCTTGGGCCAGACGTACTCCTGGCCCTTCATCATTGCCCCTGTCAGCACCTCCTGAACACCAAGACCTGCCTCTCTTTCCCACTCACCACAGGACCCATGGCGCCCACCATCTGCTCCGTTTTTTCCCACAGGCACGCCTCCCTCCTACAAGAGTTCCTGGATGTCTTCCAACCCGAGCTTCGCCAGGTGGCAGGGACTGCGCCCAAGCACAGTGTATACCATTACATCTACACCAAGGGCCCCCCGACCCATGCCAAGTTCTGCCTCCCGCTGAAGCTCCTTCAGGAAGCCAAGAATGCGGAAATGGAGCAGATGGGCATCTTTAGGAAGGCCGCAAGCCCCAAGGTGTCCCGCCTCCACATGGTGAAGAAGGCAGACAGTACGTGGAGTCCCTGTGGCAACTACCACCACCTGACCTCGTCACCATGCCCGACAGTTAGCCCCTGCCAAACACGTAGGACCTCACCAGGCCTCTCCACAGAGTAAAGATCTCTTAGATCGACCTCTTAAAGTCCTATTTTCAGGTTCCCGTCCATTCCAAAGACGGTGGTAATCACACCCTTCAGATCCTTCTTTTCACCTCCTACACCTTTTGGCCTGCGGAACACCAGAGCCACCTTTTAGTGCCTTATGGACAGCATCCTCAATTACTTACCCCTCTGCGTCTGCTATGTGAACAATATATTTCCCAGATCACTGGAGGAGCACCTAAACCATGTCTGGGCTGTACTCAAGCGCTTGCAGGAGAACAGGCATGTTGTCCGTTTCGACAAGTGCACCTTTGGCACGGAGAAGGTGGATTTCCTCAGCCACAAGATCACCCCAGCAGGAGTACATCCCATGGCATCGAAGGTGGCTGCAGTGGAGAAGTTCCCAACACCGACGACAGTCAAGGCCCTCCAAGAGTTCATTGGGGTGGTGAATTACTACAGAAGATTCATCCCGGACATCGCCCGCACTGTGTGTCCTTTGACCAAGGTCTTGAAGGGAAAGCCAAAGAAGCTGACGTGGGGAGAAGCACAACAGCACACCTTCTACTGCACCAAGTCGTCCCTCAGCAGAGCCACAACCCTGGCTCACCAGGACCCCAACACGCCCCTAGCACTCAACACCGATGCCAGCAACACCACATGGGGCGCCATCCTGAAACAGCTGGTCAACGGGGTCACCACACCTCTAGCCTTCTTCAGCAGGAAGCTGAAACCCACCAAGACCCACTACACCACCTTCGACTGTGAGCTCCTCGCTGTCTACCAGGCCATCTGCCACTTCAAGTACTTCCTGGAAGGTATCCCATTCACCATAAAGACAGACCACCAGCTGCTGGTCCACGCATTTGTCAAGGCAGGCGATGCTTGGTCCGCAAGACAGCAATGTCACCTCGCAGCCGTCTCCAAGTTCTGGTGCTCCATTGAGGACCTAGTGCGTGAACAAGCTTCTGACCCCGAAGTATCAGCCTTCCGTACCACCATCACCACCCTGTAATGGGAGGACATTCCCTTTGGCCCTTCCAAGGCGACGCTCCTCTGCGACACCAGCACCGGCCACTCACAATCCCTGATATCCACCTCCTGGAGGAAGCAGGTATTCAACATGATCTGCGTACGACAACCAGACTCGTGACAAAAAGGTTAGTTTGGCACAGCATCCAGAGGTACTCCCAGGAGTGGGCCAGGAACTGCATTGTGTGCCAGAGCAGCAAGACAGGAAGGTACACCAAATCGGGATTAGGTATCCAGACGGAGATTCAGGCATATCCACGTCAACATCGTCGGCCCCTTCCCCCATCCGACAGCGCCAGATACCTCCTGACGGTAATCAGCTGCTTCAGAGTGCCAGATGACATCACTACAGACTGGGGAACCACCTTCACCTCAGAAGTCTTGGACCTCCCTGGCACGCCTGATTGGGAACAAGACCATACAACCACGGCCTACAACCCCACAGCCAACAGCATGGTGGAAAGGACCCACTGCTCCCTCAAGGCCTTGATGGCACGTTGCACAGGCCCCAACTGAAAGGCACAGCTACCTGGGTCCTCCTTGGCCTCCACACCACCCCAAGAGTCAACAGCGACCCGTTACCACCAGAGAAGGTTTACAGCAAGACCCTGATAGTGCCAGGTGAATTCTTCCCCGGTGACAGCAATGACCCCGATATCCCATTGGCAAGACTCTGGCCAGCCGCCCAGAAATTCGTTCCCTGCCAAGAGACCTACACTGACAGTAGGAAGCAGTTCCGACCGAGGGCCCTGGACTCCTGTAAGTACGTCTTCATACGGAACCACGCCAACCATCCCATCCACCCCTAATGAGACCCTACCGAGGACTGCACCACGTCATCCTCGTTTCACTCGGCAGCTGCGAGGACTATCTCTCGATAGACAGAACGAAGACGACCCCACAGAAGGCCCTTGCAGGACACAGCCCCACCAGAATCCGACAGCGCCCCCAGACATGGCTGGGGCCACCCGAGGAAAGCAATTGAACCCCCTAGGCCCACCACCAGGGGCAGCATCCTGCTTCCCGACTCACCAGACAAGGAGGACCCGGAAGACGTTCCCTGACAGATGGAATTTCAAACCCCCGGACTCCTCCCCGCAACATTCCGCTGACCATCAGCCAACAATTGTTACTTAACCCTTTAACGCCGATTGGATGTATTAAACGTCAACGAAAATTGTCTGTCGTGTGCCGAACCGACGTACGAAACGTTGACGAAAGAGTTTTTTTAAAAATTTGCGGAAAAATAGTTATAGGCCTACTAGGCAAAAACATTTGAATCACACGCCTTGGGGAATGCTGGGAGTTCACGGATCAAGCTGTTGTTTTGTTTACAATTGTTACCCAGGCGTGCAAGCGCGAATTTCTTTCTTCTTTCACTAAAAAACATCAGCGACATATCTCAGAAATTATTTCATCACTTTGACATAATTTTTGCACCATTTTATATTAGCTGTTACATAGAGTTTTATATATAAAAATGTGCGCAATTTCATATAAAATACAACGAAAAACAACTCATGGTTGTAGCTTTCATCAGTTTTGAAATATTTTCATATAAATAACGATAAGTGCCAAAATTTCAACCTTCAGTCAACTTTGACTCTACCGAAATGGTCGAAAAACGCAATTGTAAGCTAAAACTCTTATATTCTAGTAATATTCAATCATTTGCCTTCATTTTGTAAAATTGGAAGTCTCTAGCCCAATATTTGGATTTATGGTGAATTTATGAAAAAAAAAAATTTTCCTTACGTCCGCGCGGTAACTCTTCTGAAAAAATCCTAAATTTTTTTGTCCGATTGTCGTAATGTTTGCACCATTTTAAGTTAGCCATTACATAATGTTTTATATATGAAAATGTACGCAATTTCATGTAGAATACAACAAAAGACAATCCATGATTGTAGCTTTTATCAGTTTTGAAATATTTTCATATAAGTAACGATAAATAGAAAAAATTCTACCTTTGGTCAACTTTAACTCGATCGATATAGTTGAAAACTGCAATTAAACGGGAAGTCTCTAGCACAATATTTCGATTTATGGTGAATTTTTGAAAACTGCTTTTTTTTACGTCCGCACGTTACGAATTCATGCATCATATTGTGATAATATTTTCTCTATGTTGCTTTGATCGTTTTACAATTTGTTATATACCAAAATCATCGCAATTTAGTGTACAATACAGCGAAAAAATAATTAACGCATTAGCTTTAACTGTTTTGCTCTCAGCGCGATTTGTGTATATAAAATTTATTTTTCGCGCCGCCATATATTCCAATATTTATATATGATAGATATTTTTTTCATTTCTGATGGGTGCTTACTAAACTTAGGGCATTGACAAAAAAAGGAGCCAAAAATGAACTCTTAATCTTGAAAATTAAGTGTGCTGTGATTTAAAAAAAAAAACTTTTTCCGCTTCGGCGCTCACTTGCGAACGCCGCCGGCATACAGGAGACACTTTCGGAAATACCGGCTCAGCGTTTAAGGGGGCCGGCCGGAACCTCTATATATGGAGGTATAGGGCAAAAAATGCAAAGTCATGAAAAAATTCATGGAGCTTCATATGGCAATTGAGAATACGTATACGAAATATTTCGTCAAAATTCCTCTTACTTTCGTAGTTACAGGGTAATTAGTTAACGTAACTCAACAAGCCTAAAACATTGATCCGTACAAGAAAATGCAATATTTCTTCTATTATCGTAAATTTTGATAATTATTGTCAAAGAAATTGGGAGAAAGAAATGGCATCTGTAGACATTCCCCGAGTCGAGAAGGAGACTTCAGGCTCAAGCTACCAAGTCCAGTCCTGATTTAGTGCGATCACAGACGTCAAGTAGTCTACACGTTCCATTTCACGTCTGACATTCGCCTGCTTTCAAGTATGTTTATGTATGTTTCAGCAAGAATTTCATTATGCCAATGAGGAAAAGACAAGGGAAACATCTCGCTAACATACAGACGAAGAAAAATCGCTCAAGTATTATTACAGAATATCATAATATATGCGTAGTTAGTGAATATATGCTTAGTTAGTGAAGAGAGAGGGGAGGGTTGCTTAGTAACGCCCCCGTCTTGCTTGACAGCACACGTCACACTGTGCCTAAGGCTACGATCTTTGAGCAAAGAGATCTTCATTTATGATAAATAACAAAAGTTTTGGTTTTTAATACCCAAAATGGAATATGAAATTCATAATTATCATGATTATTAAATTGTCTTTGTAAAAAAGTGTACGCCTTCGAGTTTCACCTCTTGATATTCTCTTGCAATTACGTTTGTTTATCTTTGTTTCGGGCAAGAATTTCATCATACCAAAGAGGAAAATACAAGGAAAACATCTCGCTAACACAGAAAAAGAAAAAATTCGCTGTAATAAGCAGAGTTAGTGAAGGGGAGAGAGAGAATTGCGTAGGAAGGAGTGCCCCCATCTTGCCTCAAGCAGTGCCCCAGGCTGCGATATATGAGCAAAGGGATCATCATTTATGATTAGATTTATGATAAATAAAATAGTTTTGGTTATTAATACACAAAAAAACAAATATACATTCATAATAATCATTATTTATTAATATTGTCTTTATAGAAATACGAAGGAAAACTTTGAACGCCCGTATCTCAAAACTGTACTTATTGACCTTCAAAAGCTATCTTCTCACTTAGTTTTAAAGCTATAACATTGGAATTTGGTATATAACTCAGAAAGACATTATAGAACAATCAAATAGAGCCCTTTTTTCCAATTTTTGTTTCGTATTTTTTTTATAAATTTTTTTCTCCTGATTTATAGGGTTTATTTTTTGACCATATTGAAAAATTCATATCTAGTAAAAAAATGACTTTTAGAAAAAAAACTCTCCATTTGATTGGAGGTCTACATCAGGTCTATATATGGTAGTAATCCCAGGTCTTAATATTAAATATCAAGGGAGGAGATAGAATTTGAAAAATGGTTATTTCGGGATAAATCGCCCCTGGCGTCACAAAACGAAGGTCAGAGGTGAAAATCATATGCGGTTTGGAGATGTCCCAAGTCACCTTATTAAGTGGAATGAATATCAAAGTCCTGTCCTTAAAAAAGGGCATTAGCCGGCCGGCCCCCTTAAGGTTAATCATTGTCTTGGGGGGTGGGGTGGGAGAGGAGTATTTATAAGGACAGCTTTTTGCCAAATGTCCGTCCTTCCTCTGTACATACTTTTTATGCCATGTACTAAAATGTAGAGCATTTTACGGCCTGTCTGCCGATATATATACTATGTAAAAATATACTCTGCACAAAAATATATGTATATTTTCAGCTGCAAAAAAACAGTCGCAACTGGGGCTCCGTACCCTTTTGTATGTGCGTGCGTGACGGACACTATGTTTCTGTCCGTACAGCTGCCTCATATACAGCCGTCCCTGTTCAATAAAGTTAGTTAGAGCTTTCTCCTTGTCTGATTCCAGTCCTCCCATACCTATTTTTAGTGTGTATCTATGGAAGCATGAAAAAATGTATTTATTGTGTGTATGTGTTCCAGTATGAGAGCATGTGCCTATGTGTAGTTTTTAATTTAATTTTTATTTGTTCATCATTATACAGAATGACTTATTGGGTCAGAGTACTTGGCCTCAGGCTTAGACCTGGTATTTTATTCTAATCCTTTGGGCAGCTAATTGATCTGGTTAAACTACTTTAATAATATTTTATTTGTTAGGAAAGGCTATCTAGACTGGGAACTGTGTACAGTACTTGGGGCCATTTCATATTAGAGCTCATTGTGTTGTATTAAAATGTTTGATATGAATAGAGCAAGGGTTTGTATTTATGGAACATTAAGAATTAATTTTACATGGGTCTTTGTATATTGTTAAATTTATTAAAGTGCATTACAATACTTTAATATTTAGTGTTATTTCAGGAGAAAAGAGAAGTTAGCAGAGAAGAAGGCCTTAATTTTGCCAGGAGACATGCAATGTTGTTCATAGAAGCATCGGCTAAAACAAAAGATGGTGTGCAGTGTGCCTTTGAGGAACTTGTTCAAAAGGTAATGGAACTTGAAACATTCATGTAACAAACAAACAAAATTGTTTTCAGTTTTGTTTAATCCAACTCCATCAATTTGCATGTGCCTAAACCTGTAGTCAGCATCTCATGGTCACTAAAAGAAGAAAAAGACAACTCACTTGACCAGGGAGTCCTGTGGGCTGTGCCTTTGGTGGTAATTGAGTTGAAATTAAAGCAATTTCCTTTGTTTTCATTGTGGAGGAGTTATGGGAGTTTCATTTGACAACGTCCTAGAGAGAGAGAGAGAGAGAGAGAGAGAGAGAGAGAGAGAGAGAGAGAGAGAGAGAGAGGATGTAATTGTTGTATGGATACTTAATGATTGAATTGGCTGTTGGTGAGTTCTGGGTTGTCTGCTAGTGCAGCTGGAGTTAGTTGTTAGAGTCTGTGTTTCAGAGAGTTTTTGGTCAAAATTGGTGATGGTCAGTAGTGTTGGCAGCAGTCTATTGAAGGCATTGGAAGTCAGTTAAGTTTTGTGTGTTATTGATTTGTTGTTTAGTTGTTGTTAAGTTGATGTATTTGCTTTGGAGTTGTTGTGCTTGTGGGTTTCTGTTGAGTTATTTGTGAGTTGTTATAGTTGAGGGTTGTTGGGAAGCTGTTGTGGTTTCTTGGTGTGGTTGTGAGTTGTTGAGGGTTGTTGTTGGTGAGCTGTTGTGATTCCTTGGTGTTGTTAGTGGGTGTGTGTGTAACCTTTTGGTTTGTTGTTTTTGTGTTGGTGGTAGGTTGTGCAGTGGTCCTTTGTTGTGGTTGTAGTATTCCTTGTTTGTTGTTGTGTTGTTGAGTTGTGGTTGTGATCCTTGTTTATCTGCTGTGTCGGTTCTTGGTTGTTGTTAGTGTCTCAGCGACCTTGACCAGCGGACAGCACAGCATAGCCTGGAGTATCTGGAGTTGGGTGAGTACATGTGTTTGTGTGTTTTTTTTTTCTTTTGTTCTTTGTGTGGGTAGGTCAATTGTCCTGTGTGTATTCAGTAGTGTAAAGAGGAAAGTGTGACTGAAGGTGAGTTTGGTAGCTGGATTGATTAGGTTTATGTGGGGGGAATTTGCCACTTGTTTTATAAGCTTGTGATCCCACCACATCATCAGGCAAGCAACAGCTTGTTGGTTTTGTTCCCTAAAATGATTAAATTTGCACATTTATTTTTTAGATTGATAAATTTTCTTCTTTCACATTTCAATTGAATTTTAGTGTATGTACATCTGGTGTAAATTTGGTGAAATGTGTCTCATTAATATGTATTTTATTTGAAATTACAGTAGTATGTCCTTTTGATGTGGGTTGTAAAGTCTGATGTTTGGGTTACACTTATTATAGTTTATTATTACAATTTCGGTAAGTTTTAGTGTTTTGCATAAGTTCAGTGGCTGCTTTATGTTTATATATTTTTGTAGTTTTTGGTCCAACTTTTAATAATTTAGCCCCAGGATCTTCAGATAGCATTAAAACTGGGCTATTGTTTATAGCGTAATTGCTGTTTCGTCCTGACAGGTGTTACCCTCCATGGTGTGTGCCAGCACCCGATGGTGACTAGATTAACCCTTTAACGCCAATTGGACGTATTAAACATCGACAAAAATTGTCTGTCGGGTGCCGACTAGGCCTACTAGGCAAAAACTTTTGAATCACGCACCTTGGGGGAGGCTGGGAGTTCACGGATCAAGCTGTTGTTTTGTTTCAATCGTTACCCAGGCGCGCAAGCGCAAATTTCTTTCTTCTCGCACTAAAAAGCATCAGCGACACATTTCGGAAATTATTTCGTCACTTTGACATAATTGACATAATTTTTGCACCATTTCATATTAGCCGTTACATAGTGTGTTATATATGAAAATGTGTGCAATTTCATGTAGAATACAACTAAAAACAACTCATGGTTGTAGCTTTTATCAGTTTTGAAATATTTTCATATAAATAACGATGAGTGCCAAAATTTCAACCTTCGGTCAACTTTGACTCTACCGAAATGGTCGAAAAACGCAATTGTAAGCTAAAACTCTTATATTCCAGTAATATTCAATCATTTCCCTTCATTTTACAACAAATTGGAAGTCTCTAGCACAATATTTCGATTTATGGTGAATTTATGAAAAAAACTTTTTCCTTACGTCAGCGCAGTAACTTGCGAAAAAATCCTAAATTTTTTCGTCTGATTGTCGTAATGTTTGCACCATTTTAAATTAGCCATTACATAAAGTTTTATATATGAAAATGTGCGCAATTTCATGCAGAATACAACAAAAAAAACCCATGGTTGTAGCTTTTATCAGTTTTGAAATATTTTTATATAAATAATAAGTGCCAAAATACCAACCTTCAGTCAACTTTGACTCCACCAAAATGGTCAAAAAACGCAATTGTAAGCTAAAACTCTTACATTCTAGTAATATTCAATCACTTACCTTAATTTTGCAACAAATTGGAAGTCTCTAGCACAATATTTCGATTTATGGTGAATTTATAAAAAAAAAAGTTTTCTTATGTCCGCGCAGTAACTCTTCCGAAAAAAATCAGAAATTTTTTTGTCCGATTGTCGTAATGTTTGCACCATTTTAAATTAGCCATTACATAAAGTTTTATATATGAAAATGTGTGCAATTTCATATAGAATGCAAGTAAAATCAATCCATGGTTGTACCTTTTATCATTTTTGAAATATTTTCATATAAATAACGATAAGTGCTAAAATTTCAACCTTCGGTCAACTTTGACTCGACTGAAATAGTAATAAATCGCAATTGTAAGCTAAAACTATTACATTCTAGTAATATTCAATCATTTACCTTTATTTTGCAACAAATTGGAAGTCTTTAGAACATTATTTCGATTTATTGTGAATTTATGAAATAAACTTTTTCCTTACGTCCGCGCGGTAACTCTTCCAAAAAAATCATGAATTTTCTCGTCCGATGCACCATTTTAAATTAGCAGTTACATAAAGTTTTATATATGAAAATGTGCGCAATTTCATGTAGAATACAACAAAAGCAACCCATGGTTGTAGCTTTTATCAATTTGAAATATTTTCATATAAATAAACGCTAAATAGAAAAAATTTGTCTTTCGGTCAACTTTAACTCGACCGAAATGGTCAAAAAAATTGTAATTGTAAGCTACCAACACTTACAGTCTAGTAGTATTCAAACAATTACTTTATTTAGCAGGAAGTCTCTAGCACAATATTTCGATTTATGGTGAATTTTTGAAAACAGCTTTTTTTTTTACGTACGCTCGTTACGAATTCATTCATCATATTGTGATAATATTTTCTTTGTGTTGCTTTGATCGTTTTACAATTTGTTGTATACCAAAATCATCGCAATTTAGTGTACAATACAACGAAAAAATAATTAACTCATTAGCTTTAACAGTTTTGCTCACAGCGCGATTTGTATACAATTATATATGAAATTTTTTTTCCGCATTGTCATATACGTATTCCAATATTTGTATATGATAATATTTTTTTCATTTCTGATGGTTGCATACTAAACTTCAGGCAATGACAAAAAAAGGAGCCAAAAAATGAAATTCTTAATCTTGAAAATTAAGTGTGCTGTGATTTTTAAAAAAAAAACTTTTTTTTCCCCGCTTCGGCGCTCCCTCGCGAACGCTGCCGGCATACGAGAGACACTTTCGGAAATACCGGCTCGTTGTTTAAGGGTTAATATCAAAGAAATATCTTTTAGCCTGGTCTTGTAGCCAGATATGATCCATAATGATCAACACTATGACAGTGATACAGTATAATGAACTCAAAGACAAGAAAGCATTTTGTCTTGTCTTGAGTGAAGCTGTATCCAGTTTCCTACATCAAATGCAGAAGAAGGTGACTATTGTGCATATGCATTGGCCATCTTGTTTTATTATTTGGCTGGTTAAAAAACCAAGAACCATTACCTCTGTAGTCAACACAGACTAAGGAGTCTCCAGCCAGTGCTCCTCATTTTAAGACGTTTCAGTTAATTTTTTTCTTTAGGGATCATGAAATCTCCAAAATTTGAAAGTTAAGTGCATATTTTTAAGATTAAAAACTGTAGAACAATGGTTTGAGGTTATGTTTGCTATTGTTTGTAGTCCATATCCTAAGATTATATATCTACCTAAAACAGGTAGTTACCAAATGTTTCAGTGATAAGTCCTAGAAGTCAGTAAACTGGCTACACTATTTTGTTTTTATATAGCCTACATATCTAGCATGACCTAAATAAAACCCAAGACTGGGTAATTCCTTATGTCAAGAGGTAAACTTTTATGAATGACCATATCAGACTACAGTATTCTCCGTATTTGCAGGGGATGGGTACCAGACACTCCTACCGCAGACACTCCCACGAATAGCTCGAACCCACGAATAGTTAGAACTCTCCTAAAAAAATGCTTATACCTTCCTATCTTGAAAGTTCAAATACTTAAAGTTATATCTACAAAAAATCATATATCATGAATTGGTATTATTTATATAATTTCAAAGTCATGAAACATTTTACCGTTAGAAATATATATAACAGCCAATAACAGAGAGAGAGAGAGAGAGAGAGAGAGAGAGAGATGAGAGAGAGATGAGAGAGAGAGAGAGAGACTTCTTACGATATCAAAAGATTGAAATAACTTCTGTAGGCAACACTTCTTCCCCTCCCATAAATACATACAGGCGGTCCCCGGGTTACGACGGTCCGGCTTACGACGTTCCGAGGTTACGACGCTTTTTCTTAAATATTCAATGGAAAAATCTGTCCTGGGTTACGACGCTTGTTTCCGAGGTTACGACGCTGACATGCTTCCGACGCTCCGACGTGAACGACGCTTTTAAAAAAAACGCATACTAAGATAAAAATCCTTAATAGTTTAGCACAGTATATTAATAATAAGTTTTCTGGTTAGATTACAACAAAAATTTTGAGGTTATGATGATTTTCGACACTTTTATGTCGTATTTTTCTGTTTTTTAGTGACGCCTCATATGCGGAAACTAGTTTCGAGCGAATGAATATATACTAGCTTGCGGTGCGCAAAGTTTACATATAACAGTCCAAAAGCGCAAATAATGAAAAAATCATTGCTTGTTTCCAGTAATAATAACAAAAACGAAGTTTCTGGTTAGATTACAACGCAAATTCAACCGTATCCAAAGAGAGACATTATCCAGTAATTTGATCAGAGAGAGAGAGAGAGAGAGAGAGAAGAGAGAAGAGAGAGAGAGAGAGAGAGAGAGAGAGAGAGGCGTCTTCCGACGCTCCGAGTTAAGGACAGAAAAGTGTTTCGTTTCGTTAAATTGGCCTCTGACTCGTGCCAGTAAATGTTTTGTTGATACTAATAATATAAGCCTATTTAAAGATACGTTTACTTTATTAGTCTATATGATACGTAAATAGTAATCAAACTGTTCTTGTAGCCCTCAAGATTTGGCAAAATCGAAGTATCCAAGAGAGACATTATCCAGTACACTGGAATCTTTGACATACATACGAATTTAATTTGTTCTGTTACCATCGTCGTATATCAAAACACTTGTATTTTAAAGCATTTTTCCCCATTTTAAAAATAATGTAATATGTATTAATCCGTTCGAGCGCTATGAAACCACACCTAAAAACACGCTATATTACATATAATATACACAATTGTACACAAATAAACGAGTAATAACACACACAATAAAAAAAAGAAAGAAGGAATTTTACTTAATCACAATGAAAGATGACGTGAGGCCAGCAGGGCGAGGAGGTAGGGAAGGGTGGCAGGGAACGATTTTGCTCTCTTTTTTATTTACGTATGTACACTAATAACTACGTAAAAACACCAAATGAAATAACATTGCTAAACTAATTTTTATTTATATTTTTTAATCAGTTCATAGTTTAGAAATAATGGTGATGCCTTTGGAAGGTTTTTATAGCTTCCTTCTGCTTGATGATCGTGGATATTGTAGAAGGATTTCGACCATACTCGTTTGCCAAATCGATGATACGAACGCCACGTTCATGCTTTGCTATAATTTCATGTTTTGCTTCCATCGAAATAATTTTTCTGGGTTTTTTCTTATCACTGCTATGTATTTAGCTTGGGACCCATGGTTAATAATAAAATAGACAAAATAACACGAAAAATAGGCACAAATACAACACCCGAAAATTAAACAACGACGTGAACGTGTTTTTTTACGATGCAGCACCAACAAACAGACTGAATGCCATTTATCGGTCGCCTATACAACTATCACATTGTAAAATCGTATCTCAAATATTTCGTTGTATATCAAAGCATGTATTTTCGCAAATTTTCTGTTGTATCTCAAAAACATTCGTATATTAGGGCAATTGTATGTCAAGGTTCCAGTGTAATTTGATCGAGAGAGAGAGAGAGAGAGAGAGAATGAGACGAGAGAGACGGAGGAGAGAGAGCAGAGAGATTCGAGAGAGAGAGAGAGAGAGAGGTGGCTTGGCAACAATGGTCTTGGGGATTGACGTAACGTTTTATTTTTCTGAACAGATAGGACAGAGAAGTGTTCGTTTCATTAAACACAAGCCTCTGACTCATGCCAGGTGAAATGTTTTGTTGATACTAATATATAAGCCTATTTAAAGATACGTTTACTTTAATTAGTCTATATGATACGTAAATAGTAATCAACTGTTCTTGTAGCCCTCAAGATTTGGCAAAATCACTGCAGGTTGTACATAAAACTTCAAGAATGTAGTGTCACCAGAGGATTACAATAGTTTTTACCTTCAAGAACCAGCATTTTTTGATGAAAAAATAACTCCAGGTTGTACATAAAACTACAGGAAACAACATGTAGTGTAACCAAAGGATTACAAGTAGGTTTTTATAACTTTTTATTAGTTTTAAGACATATTTCCAACGTCGTTCCGGCTTACGACTATTTTTGGGCTACGACGCGTCTCAAGAACGGACCCATTGTAACCCAGGGACTGCCTGTATATCTTTTCCAGAGAAGAGAGTAAGAGGGCTGAACAAGTTATATATGTCGTCTATCAGTTCTTTTGCTGAGAGAGAGAGACACCAAATGCATACCTTATGTATCACCCTACAGTCGGCGCAAAAAAAAAACGAACGCCCACTACATTTGTAAAACAGATCATAGCAATGATATAAAAAAAGGAAAATAAAAGGGAAAAATTTTTAGTTCACTTATATTTTTTTCAATACTTAGACATTTCTCCATTATTTTTGAGTACAGCTTTAACCTTCTTGGCATTGAATGTGCTAAATCTTTGAAATATTGGTGCATCCATGTCTTCAAACCAAAATTTACGGATGGCATCCTTCAATTTGGGGAGGGACGTTTTCTCATCTGCTAGTGCCTTCAGTTTTCCGTTTCATGTATGCCCAGCAATTTTCAATTGGGTTTAAATCTGGTGAATTGCCTGGCCAGTCCAATTTCTGAATATTAAATTCCTTAAGAAGGTTTGTGACCTTGTGAAATCGGTGGCAAGGTGCTCATCTTGCATAAAATACATGCATGCCCAAAAGTTTCCTTGTAAGGGACTAATTCATTTTCTAAGACATTTTCATAAATCTCTCCATTCATTGTCGTGCTCTCTGGGAGAAAATATAATCCCCCACTACCCCCATATCCGCTGAAAACATCCCCATACCATCACATAAGCTGGATGTTTCACAGTCTTGACTGTGTATTTTGATGCATAGCGGTTAGATCCTTGGGGCCTCCTTACTTTTTTGCCAGCGCTATGAATAATGTGGAAGTTAGATTCATCGCTAAAAAACTACCCTTTCCCAATCCTTTTCAGTCCACTTCAAATATTTTCTGCAAAAAGCCATCCTTTTTTTTTTCATAGGCTTAGTGAGGAGTGGCTTCTTTGCTGCAAACACGACATGGGAGACCAAGGTCTTTCTGCAATCGATGTTGCACAGTCCGTTCAGATACGTTCCTAAGCAGATCAGGGTTTTGAGACTTCAAAATTTTGGCTGGCATTGATGGATGTTCCATAACAATCCTTTTAAAATGTTATCCGTTCTTTTTGTAGTTTTTCGTGGCCATCCCTGAGCCTTTCTTCCGCTTCAGTGATGAATCAAGGTCTCCTGTCTTGGAGCGTTGCACCACAATGAGACGGTGCTTTTAGAGATTCCCGAGCTCTCTTGCAATAGCTGACATTGACTTGCCAGTTTTCCATAGGGTCACAATTTCTGCTTTCTTAACCAAGGATAAGGAAGTTTAAGCCATAATTCATTAGCTAGCGCAAGAGCAAATAGCGGTGACGAAAGCGTGAATGGGGCAGGAGCGCATACAATGACATCCGACCTTCGGGACAGCTTGAGTATCACTGAAGTGCATTAGTAACTCATGGTACCGAACAGCGAGACAATAGAGGCTGCCAGACGAACGATAAATTGGGGAAAATATATACTTCTCGGGCGGAAATCGCAAGAAAAGTCCGAACGCTTATTACATAATAATATAGGGAGTCGTTCGCTTTTTTTTTGCGCCGATGTACATCAAATTTACCTTAAATTATTATCATATTACTATATCAATCTTAGAGATTGTATTAATATAATTTCAAAGTAATCTAAAAACATTAGTAACCTTAAAGGTATATACGTACATGTATGTTTCTAACACTTGCAGCCAAGAGAGAAGAGAGAGGTTACCCAACATATGTATCTTGTGAGAGAGAGAGAGAGAGAGAGAGAGAGAGAGAAGAGAGAGAGAGAGAGAGAGAGAGTTGTCCTTACAGTATTTAAAAGACTGAAATGGAAAGATTATTGTATTTAGAATACTCACATATGAATGTTGTAGTTACAGTTATAGTATTATTATTGGAAAATATTAATAATAAACTTATTACATGCACCATATGATCTCATCTCAGTAAGAGAGAGAGAGAGAGAGAGAGAGAGATAAAAACCATTAAAATTGTTTTACCATTATATGGCACTGCTCCCCTCCCCTGTCACATTACTTGACATATTTGACAGCTTCCCAGTCCGAGCTTCTCTGGAGTTGAGAGAAGGAAGGAAATGGATACAAAGAAATAAGAGAAGGGAAGAATTTTCTTTTGAAATTACAGTTATGTTATTATTATTATTTGAAATATTAATACATAAACACATACATCTACCATAAAAATTCTCTCACCTCAGTAAGAGAGAGGGAGTTATCCTTATGTAAGTGAAATGAAAGGTTATTTTTATCTCTTTAACCCTCTTACGCCGAAGCGGTAAAAAAAAAATTGTCTCCCTGTGTGCCGGAGGTGTTTCAGAGTGAGCGTGGAAGCGGAAAAAATATTTTTTTCAAAAAATCACAGCGCGCTTAGTTTCAAGATTAAGAGTTCATTTTTGGCTCCTTTTTTTGACATTGGCTGAAGTTTAGTATGCAACCATCAGAAATGAAAAAAAATTATCATTATCATTATATAAATAATGCGATATAAGATAGCGCAAAAACGAAATTTCATATATAATTGTATTCAAATCACGCTGTGCGCAAAACGGTTAAAGGTAACAAGTTACTTTTTGTTTCATTGTAATGTACACTAAATTGCAATCATTTTGGTATATAACACATTGTAAAACGATAAAAGCAACACAGAGAAAATATTATCACAAAATAATGCATGAATTCGTAACGCTCGGACGTAAACATATTTTTTTCAAAAATTCACTATAAATCTAAATATTGTCCTAGAGACTTCCAATTTCTTTCAAAATGAAGAAAACATGATTGAATATTACTATACTGTAAGAGTATTAGCTTACAATTGCAGTTTTTGACCATATCTGACGAGTTAAAGTTGACCAAATGTCGAATTTTTTTGTATATATATTTTTGTATGCAATTATTTCGGAATAAGAAAAGCTACAACCTTCAAATATATTTTTTGTATTCTACATGAAATTGCGCACATTTTCATATATAAAACTCTATGAAATGCCTAATATGAAACGGAGCAAATATTCCGAGAATGGGACGTACGTATTTCGGAGATTTGTGGCAGAGATCTGCGCTGCGGAGGTAAGGAAAGATTTTTTTTTAAATTCAACATAAATTTAAATATTTTGCTAGAGACTTCAAATTTATTTCAAGATGAAGATAAATGACTGAATATTACTAGACTGTAAGAGTTTTAAGTTACACATGCGTTTTTCGACCAGTTTCGGTAGAGTCCAAAGTTGACCGAAACGTGGTTTTTTTTTCTATTTATCGTGATTTATATGCAAAATATTTCAAAAATGAGAAAAAGCTACAACCTTCAATTATTTTTTTTGTTGTGTTCTACATGAAATTGCACACATTTCATATATAAAACTTTAGTAACGGCTAATTAAAATGGGTTCTGGCAAAACATTACACAAATATATTTTTTTCATAAATTCACCATAAACTCGAAATATTGTGCTAGAGACTTCCAATTAGTTGCAAAATGAAGGTAAATGCTTGAATATTACTAGAATATAAGCGTTTTAGCTTACAATTGCGTTTTTTCGACCATTTCGGTAGAGTCAAAGTTGACGAAGGTTTGAAATTTTGGCAATTATCGTTATTATATGAAAATATCTCAAAACGATGAAAATATCTCAAAACTGATGAAAATTCTCAAAACGATAAAACTACAACCATGGGTTATTTTTAGTTGTATTGTGCATGAAATTGTGCACATTTCCATATATAAAACTATATAACGGTTAATTTTAAAATGGTGCAAACATCACCACAATCGCATGTATGATTTTTTTCGGAAGAGTTACCGCGCAGACATAAGGAAAAAGTTTTTTCATAAATTCACCATAAATCGAAATATTCTGCTAGAGACTTCCAATTAGTTGCAAAATTAAATTAAATGATTGAATATTACTAAAATATAAGAGTTTTAGCTTACAATTGCGTTTTTCGACCATTTCGGTAGAGTCAAAGTTGACCGAGGTGAAATTTTGGCAATTATCGTTATTTATATGAAAATATCTCAAAACTGATAAAAGCTACAATCATGAGTATTTTATTGTTGTATTCCACATAAAAAATTTGCACATTTCATATATATTACTTCATGTAACGGCTAATTTACAATGGTACAAAAATTATGTCAAAGTGACGAAATAATTTCCAAGATGTAGTACAGATAACTTTTTAGTGCGGCAAGAAAGAAATTTGCGCTTGCGCGCCTGCGTAACGATTGTAAACAAAACAACACCTTGATCCGTGAACTCCCAGCATCCCACAAGGCGTATGATTCAAAAGTTTTAGGCTGGTAGGCATATAAGTATTTTTCCGCGAATTAAAAAAAAACTTTTGTAAGTCGACGTTAAAATACGCCTACCAGTCGGGCGTAATATTGAGGTAAAACAATACTACCACGTAAAAAAAATTTTGCAAAAAAAATTTGTTATATTATTATTACTATTCTTTATTTTATTATTATTATTGTTATTGTTGTTGTTATTATTATTAACTGAAAATGTCAATAAACATATTACATACTCGTACCATAAAAATTCTTTCATCTCAGTAAAAAGAGAGAGAGAGTGTTTATCTCTGTTCTCTCAGAAATGTTAATTGATGTAGATACACTTCTAATTCCAGCAAAACAGAGGGAGAGAGTTACCACTATGACATACATATCTTGTGTGGCAAAAAAGAGAGAGAGAGAGAGAGAGAGAGAGAGAAAGAGAGAGTGAGTGAGTTATCCTATTTAAAATAGTGAAATGGATAGATTATTATATTTTTTTTAAATACTATCACATATGAAGTTTGTAATTACTGTTATATTATTATTATTATTATCATTATCATTATTATTATTTTTTTTTATTTTTTTTATTTTTTTTTTTTTTTTTTGCACTATCACAGTCCTCTAATTTGACTGAGTGGTATTTCTGGGCTCAGCCTGTGTTGCTCCGTGAAATGCATCCTTGATCCTCAATTCTAAGGCATAAATATTGCTATATATACCAGAGAAAAAAAGAGAAATGATTAGTGACAGAATAATTTCTGGCTCACTCACCTTTAATAAAGGTGTCGGTATAATAAAAGAGCGAGTGGAAACCACTACCAGAGATCCCTTGCCAATTAGCTTCTTCCTCCGCCAAAATCCCCCATCTACAGAGGAGCCGAACTAAAGCCCCGCTACCCGCTACTACTACAGTGAGCATCTCTGGCGACATTCCTTTCGATAGCATTGTCAGCGTCACACGCATTTTTGTTCTGTGCTGTGTCTTTTCATTCTCGTTTGGATTTTTTCCTGATCCAAGATGGCTCAAGCTTCTGCATCCAAGTTAAGTACTGCTTTCAAGTTTTTAGATCTCATTTATGAAGATCTCCATCGTTTTTTTGAGTCTTAGAAGTGAGGTAGCGGGAGCATCATTGTTCCCGCGCTGCCTTTTCTAACCGACTTCGTTCCGGACCGCAATTGACGGTTTCATCGTGCTTCATTTGGTCCCCATATAACCATCTGGGAACAACCGATGTTTAGCAGATTTTTCTTTATTTATACAATTCATTCATGTTTAATGCAGTTAGCTTGGTTTTATACATCCTAGCCTTCACGAGGGTTATTAGGAGTTATGTCCCTCATACCTTACGTTGGGACCTTGTCCCTTCTTATTCTTGTCCTTCCGCTCCCTTAGTTGCCTGCCCCCTATTCCTTCGGTACGGCATTAACTGACTAGCTGCATGAATGCCGAGGCTAACACACCCAAATCGTTAGGTTTGCGATTAGCACTAGCATTCCAGGACAATACCTTTCTCTCATCCTTTTATTGTTACTTCATCTTTCCACCCCCATGTTAGGCTAGTACCGCTCTCATTATTACTATATTGAATTTATTTTTGTGTTGCTATGCTTTGCGGCTTTGGGTTGGCCTATAGGCCTCCCCTCGATCGACTGGTCTTTCACACCGTGCGTGTCTGTTCACCGGCTGAGAAGGTTTCCAGTTGATTGCGTACGAGCCACCCTGTTACCGACCTCCCACCATCCTCCCCCTCTCTCCCCCCCAGACCTACACGCTCACCCACCTCGGTGGAGTGACGACTCGCTCGCTACCTAGCTAGCCTATCCGAGTCTACCTAGGTGAAGGGGGGAGAGTCCTTGAGAGGGAGGGGGACACACTTGGTGCTCAGGCGTACCGTACCCAGCCGCCTTACTACAGGGTTCAGGGACTCGTCCCTCCCCCTCCTCCATCATATATATATATATATATATATATATATATATATATATATATATATATATATATATATATATATATATATATATATATATATATATATATATTATATCCTTTTCCATAGCACACACACATATTATATCTTTTTACAACGGAGTTCCTACTCCGCCAGGTATTTGTCTCCCGGTCTCATCACTCCTCTCCCTGATTGCTTGAATGTTACTTTCCGGCACCGGTATGCCTTGAGTTCATTATTCTATGAAGTTTTACTCCGGCTCCGCTGGAGTTGTTTTAAAGTCATGCTCCCCACGTTCCGCTCGTGACATCAGGTGTTATAATACAAGCCCCGGAGTTAGTTGTGACAAGGTGACACTTACTTACCCTTCATGTATAAATTTATTAGATATATACCACATACATATATATCTATATGTATACAGAACATTCGGTGCATGCCGGACACTCCGGCAGCGTCTTATAATTAATCATTAAACCTCTCCAGAGGTTTTCAATGATACTCATGTATCATTGACTTACAGGTTACCTGTTGTCAAGAGAAGGGCTGCAACGCAGTTCTTCAAGACCCCTGCGGCCACGAGGTATGCCGGTCTCACGCGGGGTGTGCTGTGAGGGTGGAGGACTTCACTGTGTGGCACCATGAAAACTGCTCCATGTGCTACATCCTAGTAAACGAAGCCTCCGCCGAGATACGTCTCATTTTAGACCACCCTTGTTTTGATACAATGAGTTTCATTCTTGTTAATTTTACTTTCTATACTAGTTGTAAGTACTAACACTAACCCTCCTTTTCAGGGCTTGGAAGAAGTCCGGACAGCAGCACTGGCCTCCCTGAAAGCCTGGGTCGAAGGGTTCGGGAGGAACTTTCCCAAGGGACGTCCCTACATTCTGGCCCAGGACATGGCGGACCTGATCTTCCCCAGTGCCAAGAAGGGGTCAGTGGTAGAGCTGGACATAGCTGCCCCCCCTCATAGCCGACATCCAGGCCATGGTAGCACCCCCGGACAACGGTGGAGGTCAACAGGAAGAAGTTGTGGCCCTTGATTTGGACCTGGAGCTCATGACTGTCGACGTCATGGGCAACGGTAAGGTGTGAGTGAGCAGGTCCTGTAGGGGCTCAAGGGCTTTCCTTGAGCCCTTCCCTTTCACTTTCCTTCCACTTCTACTTCTTTCCGGGGGTTCTCGGAGAAGCAGAGGTCATGTTAGGCCAAAGTTCTTCTCTGACAATCCCCAAAGTGAAGTCGGTCATTCAGGCTTCAAACCAAAGGCTAAGTCCCTGCCAAAGAAGTTGATCCCTTCTCTTGTCCTTAAGCCATCGGCTCACCATCCCGGGCTGACAAGACGAAGGCTGGTCTCTTTCGGCCAAGTCCCCTAGACACAAGCCTCGCAAGGAGAAAGCTCATGCTTCCTCCTTCGACTCCGAAGCCTTCTCTTCCAACATTTTGGAACAAGTAGGCAACGTCATCGGGAATTTGGTGCAGTCCAAATTCCAGATGTTTTCGCAAACTCTCCAATTCAGTCGAGGCTTCGGGTCAGTCGATCCAATCCCTGATGGAGAGGGTCGCGGCCCAGGAGAGTGCAATGACGGGCATCCAGGATACTTTGGCGGCAGGGCATTCCCAGTGCCGGTCAAGCGATCTTACCCTTGCTTATGCCGGACTCTTCTAACCTCCCTCCATTTAAGCCCAACAACCCTTGGAGGGTGGCTTTACACGCTCCCTTCTCAGAAGGGATGCTCTCTATTGAGGGTTGTGGAACTCGGAGACTCGAGGGACTTCGAGTTCTACCCCGAGAACCTTGCAACCACCATTCATGGGCTACGTTTTTCGTTTTAACCGACAGCATGATGAGAGAAGACAAGGTCCTTAAGGAGGACAGTCATTCTCCCCCGGGAACAGGCTCAGCAAGCTTGGCTACGGAGTTTAGCGGAGTGGGAGTGCGAGAATACTCGCCTCACTGCCTTTAGGAGCCCCTTCACCATTTTCACTACGGTGGAAGGTACGCCACTTCCACTCACTCTGAAAAGTAGTGGAAGCCACCTACCAGGCAGCTCTAAAGGACGAGCCTATGCCCCAGCTCTTGGGAGACAGAGCCGACCTCTCTCCTAATTCCCGGCTCAGAAAATTATTTTGAAGGGGCAGCTCCTACTTTCACTGTAGGAAAGCTCAAGCCTGACTGTGCCACAAGATTGTTTAGCGAGAGACTACCTAGGCTCTCGGATATGCTAATCCAGACAGAGTATGATGCCCGGACTAGGCTCAGCTGGTCCCTCAACTCCTTGATGATGGCGAAGATGACAGCCCTTGTTTATGAACAAGAGCCGTTATTTAAGGTTATGGCTAAGTCGCTTCTGCATACAATGCAGTGCGACTTCTATGACTTTGTCATCGCGAGGCGTAATTGTAGAAAGCACATTCTGGCGGAGGCCATGATCCGCCACGAAACCCAATAAGCTTATCACCTCATCCATATGGGGCACAGACCTCTTCCCCACTCCGGTCGTGAATGAGGTTCTGTATGAGGCCTCTAAAGTTAATCAGAGCTCGAGGGTCAGGTGGGGTCTTGTTGCGAAATGGAAACCCGAATCCACCGGATCCAACGCCCAGGCAGAAAAAACCTAGGAGAAGTTCCAGTCCTTCCAGGCACCTCAGCAAGCTCTGGTCCAAACGGTACAGGTATCTCAAGTACCGCAACAGGCTGCGTCAAAGACACAACCGCAACAGCAGTATGTGCTTCTGACGCAACCTCCACAACAGCCCCAGCCATCAACCTCCTTCGCTGTCTCGCCACACTATAACGCAGCTTTTGAGGCTCAGTCCTTTCAGCCGTTCAATAGGTTCGCCAGAGGTAGCCGGGCCAAAGGTGCCTTCCGCCAAAGAGGAGCTGGAAGGGCCGCCAACAGGGGCAGGGGTTTCCGAGGAGCACGTGGAGGCCACCCATCGGCAAACCAGCAGTGAGAGTCCCAAGGTAGGAGGGAGGCTGTACCTTTTCCGTCAAAGGTGGGGGTTCAGCCCTTGGGCTCAGAGCATTGTGACCAAAGGTCTGGGACGGAGTTGGCTTCAAAGTCCTCCTCCATCCAACAGCTTCTATCAAAAACCAACAGCAGAATTGATAGAGTATACCCAAGATCTTCTTCTCAAAGGTGTAGTATCAAGGGTCAAGAATTTAAAGTTTCAAGGACGCTTGTTCAGCGTGCCAAAAGAAAGGCTCAGAAAAGCGAAGAATTATACTAGACTTGTCCCATCTAAAACTCATTCATTCTTTGCGGACAAGTTAGGATGCTGACCGTTTTCGCAGGTACAGACCTTACTTCCCCGTGGGGCCGTCACAACTACTATAGGTCTTACAGATGCCTACTATCATGTTCCAATAGCCAGACACTTCCACCCCCTATCTAGGCTTCAAACTGGGAAGGATAGCTATTCCTTCAAGGTGATGCCATTCGGGCTCAACATTGCACCCAGAATTTTCACAAAGTTGGCGGAAGCAGTCAGCAGTTGTCCAAGAATTGAGGAAGAAAGGAATAATGTTAGTGGCCTATCTGAACGATTGGCTTATATGGACAAGGAACCCCGAGGAATGCCAAAAAGCGACGGTCAAAGTAATCAAATTCCTGGAACACTTAGGGTTCCATAGGCCTGCAGTGGGACTTTGAGATCCCATACTCTATCAATCCCACTGTTTGAAAAGAAAGAAAATAGCCAAGTCCGACAAGGCAGTTTCTCAAACACGTCCAGACTTCCCGGAGGAACCAAGAGAGAATCTTAGGCTCACTCCAATATGCTTCAGTCACGGACATCCTTCTGAAAGCCAGGCTGAAGGACATAAAACCGGGTCTGGCGTTCAAGGGGCAAACCGCAGGTCTCGGGACAAACTAGCTTCCATCCCGGCGATTCTACGGAAACGTCTCCGTCCATGGACGGAAGTCAAGAACTTGTCAAGAGGAGTACCTCTCCAGTTTCCCCTGCCATCATTAGTGATTCCCACAGGGACGCTTCACTAAGCGGCTGGGCCGGGTACTCACAGTACAAAAAGGTCCAGGGAACCTGGTCCTTAACATTTCGCCAGCTGCATATCAATGTACTGGAAGCCATGGCAGTATTCTCACTCTGAAGAGGCTCCGGCCTCCCAAGAAAATACATGTCAAGCTAGTTCTAGACAGCGCAGTAGTAGTCCACTGCATAAACAGGGGCGGATCCAAGTCAAGTCACCTGAATCATGTACTGATAGCCATTTTTACCTTGGCGGACAAGAACAAATGGCACCTGTCAGCCACCCACCTAGCTGGGGTAAGAAACGTGGTAGCAGATGCTCTATCATGCTCTACCCCGCTGGAGTCGGAGTGGACCTTAGACAAGGAGTCATTCAAATGGATCTGTCACAAGGTCCTGGGGCTTCAGGTAGACCTCTTCGCCATGGAGTCAAATCACCAACTCCCTTGCTATGTGGCTCCCAACCTGGACCCTCTGGCCTATTGCCACGGACGCTATGGCTCTGGATTGGAACGTGAAGAAGATTTATCTGTTCCTCCAGTGAATCTTCTTCTGAAAGTACTGGACAAGCTCAGAACGTTCAAAGGACGCATTGCTTTAGTAGCCCCCAATTGGCCCAAAAGCAATTGGTTTCCCCTACTCCTAGAATTGGGACTCCAGCCTCAGCAGATTCCCAATCCCAAATGAGTCAGTTAGTACAAACGCGGACTGTGTCCGCTTCCTCGAGAATTCAGAAAGCCCTAACTTTATGGATTTTATGAAGTTTGCGGCACAAAGGGATGCTGACATCGATCCCCAAAATATGAAATTCTTAGAATCTGATAAAAGGGAATCCACATTGTGTCAGTATGACTCAGCCATTAAGAAACTGGCTTTGTTCCTCAAGGGTTCAAATGCACAAACCATGACCACAAATTTGGCCATAACTTTCTTCAGGACATTGTTCGAGAAAGGCCTAGCAGCAAGCACAATTACTACTACCAAATCGGCTCTTAAAAAGATCTTTCAATTTGGTTTTAATATAGATCTGACAGATTCTTATTTCTCTTCTATTCCAAAGGCTTGCACTAGACTCAGACCCTCTGAGAGACCTAAGTCAGTCTCATGGTTTTTAAATGATGTCCTTAAACTGGCCTCACAAATCAATAATGACTTCGTGAATATATAGCTCTTTTAAGGAAAAACGTTATTCCTAATAAGTTTGGCCTCAGGAGCTAGGAATTTCAGAACTGTCGGCTCTTTCGAGGGATCCAGGTCATTGTTTCTCCCAAAGGATTGAATTCCTTCCCTCAGGAGAACTTCTCCTTTCTCCAGATCGTCAATTTTTAGCCAAAAACGAAGATCCACAAGAAAGGTGGGCCCCTTGGAAAATCATACCACTTCCACAGGACCAGTCATTGTGTCCAGTCAACTCCCTAAAAGCCTACTTGAGTAGGACTACCCTGATATCCTTAGGCTCATTATTTTTTGTTAGGGAGAAAGGTGGTCAATTTCCTTAAAAGGAATAGGAAAATCAAACAAATTTTGTATTTCATAAAACAGGCCAACCTCCGTGGAGGCTTTCCCAAGGCTCATGATGTTAGGGCAGTTGCCACCTCCATCAATTACTTTCAACATATGAACTTGACGATCTCAAGAAATACACAGGCTGGAAATCTCCGACAGTATTTAAACGCCACTATTTGAAGTCTTTAGAAGCCCTTAAATTCTCTGCAGTGGCAGCTGGAAACACAGTTTCCCCTGATACTGCTTGATATATACTTTCTTAACCTTATCTCTGTAGCTCTTTCTCTTCTGCCTGCCTCACTAGCACCCTTACTTAGCTCGGTCGTCTCTGTATATTTTACCTTGGATGTAGTTTTACATATAATGGATATTGTTGCTTTATGTTTGGACTTAGTTCCCTTGTTTATTTTGTATATCCTTACCATATCTGTTGCTATGGTTTTATGTTCTTATCATTAAGTTACGTTAAGGTCTATTAAAACGCATTGTTTCTTTATATTTTTATCACTTTGTTGTAATCTTAAGTTCTATATTATAGCAACTAACCTGACTTGTGTTTTAATTTGCCTAATTTTTTTTACAGTATTTTACAATATTTAATGCATAACTTTCCAAGCTTGGTGGGGCAATTCTCTGGTGGGGGGTGCGGGGGGGGGGGGGGGGGGGGTCACATCCCACCCCACCCGCCACGCATATTTGGAGGTGGTGGGCTCTTGGCGGGCGGGGGGGCCGCCCCCCCACCCCCCCACCTTTCACTCCCTCCCCCACCCCACCACTCAACCTCACATTTCACTGGAGCGACACAGGCTGAGCCCAGAAAAGGGATTTTGATGGAGGAAAAAATCTATTTCTGGGCAATGACCTGTGTCGCCCAGTAAAATCCCACCCTCTTCTCACATTCCTCACCCTGTCTGGCCCAAGCTTGGGTGCTATCTTCAGGAATGACGCCAGAGACGCTCACTGTAGTAGTAGCGGGTAGCGGGGCTTTAGTTCGGCTCCTCTGTAGATGGGGGATTTTGGCGGAGGAAGAAGCTAATTGGCAAGGGATCTCTGGTAGTGGTTTCCACTCGCTTTTTTACTATGCCGACACCTTTATTAAAAGGTGAGCGAGCCAGAATATTCAGGCACTATCGTTTCTCTTTTTTCTCTGGTATATATTAGCAATATTTATGCCTTAGAAATGAGGATCAAGGATCCATTTCAATGGACGACACAGGTCATTGCCCAGAAATAGATTTTTCCTCCGTCAAAATCCCTTTTATAGTGTGGGGGTTCCGGGGTGCATCCTGCCTCCTTAGGAGTCCATCACTTTTCTTACTATGCGCCGTTTCTAGGATCACACTCTTCTGCATGAGTCCTGGAGCTACTTCAGCCTCTAGTTTTTCCAGATTCCTTTTCAGGGATCTTTGGATCGTGCCTAGTGTTCCTATGATTATGGGTACAATTTCCACTGGCATATCCCCTATCCTCTTATTTCTATTTTCAGGTCTTGATACTTATCCATTTTTTCCCTTTCTTTCTCTTACACTCTGGTGTCCCATGGTATTGCGACATCTATGAGTGATACTTTCTTCTTGATTTTGTCAATCAACATCACGTCTGGTCGATTTGCACGTATCACCCTATCTGTTCTGATACCATAGTCCCAGAGGATCTTTGCCTGATCGTTTTCTATCACTCCTTCAGGTTGGTGTTCGTACACTTATTTACTGCAAGGTAGCTGGTGTTTCTTGCACAGGCTCCAGTGGAGGGCTTTTGCTACTGAATCATACCTCTTTTTGTAGTGGTTCTGTGCAAGTGCCGGACATTCGCTTGCTATGTGGTTTATGGTTTAATTTTTTGTATTGCACTTCCTACATATGGGAGAGATGTTATTTCCATCTATCGTTCTTTAGACATATCTGGTTCTTAGGGCCTGATCTTGTGCCACAGTTATCACTCCTCGTTTCCTTCTGGAGCTCTCCCCTCTATTCTCGATGTTAGACGCAGTCCTCTATACTTAGTAGTCCTCTCCCTCCTTCCTTTCGTGTTATGTATAGTCTGTCCGTATTTGCTCTTGGGCGTAGTGCTTTGTGTATTGTCCTATGTTTCCTCGTTTTCTGGTCTATTATTATTATTATTTGAAAGTTTTAATAAACATGTACTATAAAAATTCTCTCGTCTCATTAAGAAAGAGAGAGAGAGAGAGAGAGAAATTACATGAACACTTCGTGACAACAACACAACAGCTCTGCTCCCTCCTTCACATTACTTGAAATATTTGACAGCTCTAGTACTTGGAGTTGGAGAGAGAGGACTGGGATTTCCTTCATTCTTATATACTTTTTTTATAAACTAAAATCTTACTAATTCACAGTACTATTTTCTTTAATGAATTTATATTATTGCTGTTTTCATTAATATTAATATTTGAAAATAGTAAATCATTTATTTATCATATAAAAAACATACATCTCTGTAAGGAGAGAGAGAAAGAGAATTATTATTTTTATTGTAATATCATTTAATCTTATTAAACTTAGTAATACACTATTAATCAATATTACTATTTGAAAATTAGTAAATCATTATTGTATCATAAAAATGTATTTATTCATGAAAATAACATAAAAATACACTAATTAGTGATGATTTTTGTCGGAAAACCCAGCGAATAGGCGAATTTCCTGCAAATAATGGGTAGATATGGTCCAGAGAGAAATCTGCGAATCTGTGAGTCCGCGAATTAGGAGAACGCAAATATGGGGGGGACCAACTGTCAATTGTCAGCCCCCCCAAAAAAAAATATATCTTAGTTTTACCAGACCACTGAGCTGATTAACAGCCTAGACTGTATGTAAGACTACAAACCAGTATATTAAAGATGAAAAAATTACTGGGCTCAGTAATAAGTAACTTGGTTTATGACTGTGAGTTTACCTAATTGATAAGGCTACTTATTAAAATCTTGTCTAGAATAAGTAGTAGCCTAACCAGATTAAGTAGGAATCACCTTTTAAGGTGAATATCCTTCTATTAGCCTAGAAACAATATGGCTGAGTATCAAACAAGAGGGTAGACTGGGATATATAATAAAACAAAGGTTTTGCTTAACCATAATGTAAGTGGAATCTTATTAACTGAGAACCCCTAAAAAATCCTTTATGATTAGCTTAGCATACATTATTATATAGGGATATTAACCTAAGCCATATGAAAAAGTGGCTTGGATTAGATGAACAGGTTAATCATAAACTAACTTGTTAGTATTATAATTTAAATTAAAACTTGACATAACCATTACAAAAGGGCTAAGTTTAAGTAATACAGACTTAAAAGGCTTAAGTTAACAGAGATATTGGTAGATCTAGGTAATAATCCTGCGTTGGGTATTTCTTTGGAAATTACAGTTTCCTTTAGTATGTGGGTTGCTTATTGAGAATTCACCTTTGTTTTTTAGGGGTCGATAGTAATTAACCCCCAGGGACCAGTACCATACACAACGAAATACATTTGATGCCCCAATCCCCATTGGCTTTTGTATTCGTGGGCCCATTTCTTGCAGTCCGAGCGGAGTACTAAAAATGTACAATTATAGTCAAATTGACCTGTAATGAGATTTACAGTTAGTAAATATTTACAGGTGTCCTTGATTAGAAAATAATTTATACTAAATAAAATTTCTAATAACAACTTGATTTTTTCACTACGGGGCCATCTTGAGACATGACCCACAGTTGAAATGCTCCACAGCAGGTTGCTCAGTGCATTTTTTGCAAGTGGACACAGTCCATACTACCTGCCATAAACATAGTCCTTGTCATAATCAGGACAAATTTGTTTGGTTGCCAGATATGTGCAAAATTTGTAGCATGCTCTCAGCAGCAAGCTTTAAGGATGAAACTGCCCGTTTAGGCTGTCTTGATGGGTCCTAGGGTTCGGGAAGTGGGAAGATTATACCTATCCAGCAGAACTCCGGCAGCATATACTTAACCCCTTCTCTGAAGATCCATATTCAGGTCAAAACCCAGTAACATCAGTCCCCACTACTCCCCAGGTGCATCCTGTGGAGGAAATAGAGGAATCCTCACTTGGAGGGGAATTGCTTAAAGGAATTTGAGGTAGCTATTGATACCAAAAGAACCTTGCTGAACCCAGAAGGACAGGGATAAATTTCAACTAGCCATTGGGGAAACATTATAGAAGTAAGTCAATCCCCCTTGCAGCTTTCAGAAACTGGTCAGGATCCTTCCCCCTAAAGGGATACAAGGATCCACCTGAACCCAATGGAAATGACAACAATTTCAGAGGGTTTTAGTAATTCTCCCAAGACCTTTGCCCCCTCGGGAACAGGCAGCTGCAGCTCAGCTATAGATACTCAGTCAGGTTACATAAGCTCCCCCAAAAGGGATACACAGTTTGCAGCGTTTGATCAATTCTGTAAGGAAATAATGAGTAACGTTAAAGATGCTTTTGCCACTGAACATAAACAGATGATGAACATGCCACACTATTCTGAACATGGAATTAAAGAAATCAAGTCAGAAATGTATACACCAAAATGTAAACACCCTACATCTTGCAACAGAATAGGGGGAGTGGAAACCAAATCTGCCCAAACAAGAGCTAAGAATACAATCCCAACTGGAACCAACAAAGTGGCCAGTTCAGATTATGAGTCTTAGATCAAAACATAAGAGACTTCAAAATCCTACTCTGATACTGATAATCCTTGCGTTAGATGCCTCAACATGCATTTTCTCTACAGATGGTAAGTATCTCATCAATGAGAGAAAGACCATGATAGAAGTTGTACAAGTTGAGTTTAGAGACAGGGCAGCATTTCCTAACGCAGAATAGCACCTGATACCACCTTCACTAGACATAGAGAAACCTCAAAAGGAAACTATTCTCTTACCAGGGAATATAGCATTGAAAGCTGTACACGACCCTCTTTACCAGGTGAATGGAAAATGGATCTAATATACTTATATTATGAATAAAACTCAGGTTGCTCATCATGTGAAGGTACACTTTTAAAATTATGTAATAACTAGAAAGCAGGAATCATTGGCAGAACTAAAACTATTTGCTTTGGTTATCCCAGTTTCAAAAAACTCCACTGAAGAATGGGCAGTGCTTCAACTCCCTTTTGATAGGAAAAAGCTCCCCCTAGATATTGCAACTCAGCAATTTGGTACCCTAATGAGAAGGATATCAGGGGACATCAGCATCAGCGTTTCGTGCTAGGACCCACTTCCTGAGTATCTTAACCACTTCCTCCTTCCTAAAAGTTGCCACAAAAAGGCCTCCAGAAGAATCCAGGACAATTTTTGCAGATATTGCTAAAAGCCTTATGAGAACATTATGGGAAGCACTCTGTGACTTTTTAGACTGGCACATAAAAGCATGCATGGAGGTACAGTGGTAGCTTGACATACGAAAGGCTCAACTTACAAAAAATTTGAGTTACGAAAGCAAATACGAAGATTTTTTTTGGCTCTACATACGAAAATAGTTCAGGATATGAAAGGTTGTTGCTGTAAAGTCCCGAGAATCGCCCGGACCAACGATAATAATTTTAAAACTCGCTCGCCGCCAACTGAGTAGACTTGCCACCATCCTCCCGCTCTCCCATTGGTTCCTGATGCTAGTCACAGCCATAAGATCCTGCTCTCCTATTGGTCTGCATCTCTCCCATGATCCCATCATGCATCTACGTAGCGGCGTGCTTTTTTGGCCACTCAGCAGCCGAAGACGACGGAGGAGAAGGGACATCGACACCAACCCCAGACTTCAAGGCTTCTTGTGGGTGGTGCGAAATTCCGTAAATGGACTGGCATCCATTCGGTGTGGTGCGGCATGGGGAGGCAGCCAGCTCGGACACGAAAGCGGCCAAAGCCTTTATTAAGACGTTCGACGAGATGACGATCAACGAAGGCTACAGTTCTGAGCAAGTCTTCAACTGTAATGAGACTAGCCTTTTTTGGAAAAAAATGCCTTGTCGGACGTACATCACGCAGGAAGAGAAGAAGCTACCCAGGCATATATGAAAGACAGGCTTACGCTCGCACTTGTTCGATCGCCAGTGGGGATTGCAAGGTGAAGCCTCTACTTGTCTATCATTCGGAGACTCCTCGAGCCTTCAAGGCCCACAAAGTGCTAAAGGAGAAGCTTCCAGTGGTGTGGAGGGCTAATGCAAAAGCTTGGGTAACAAGACTTTTGTTCACGAAGTGGGTAAATCTGTGTTTCGGCCTGACAGTGAAGAAATTCTTGGAAGAGAAGCGCTTCCCTCTGAAATGTCTGCTGTTGTTGGACAATGCCCCTCCTCACCCTACTGGCCTCGAGGAAGATATCCTAGCGGAGTATTCTCTTATCAAGGTTCTTTATCTTCCGTCTAACACCACCCCTCTCCTCCAGCCCATGGACCAGCAAGTGATATCGAACTTCAAGAAGCTATACGAAACATCTTTTGTTTAAGAGATGTTTCGACATCACCGATACCACAAACCTCACCTTGCGTGAATTTTGGAAGGAGCATTTTGATGTTGTGATATGCATCCGACTCATCAATCAAGCTTGGCAGGAGGTTTCGAGGCGAACCTTGAATTGTTCGTGGAGGAAACTCTGGCCTGATGCCGTAACTGCCCGAGACTTCGAGGGATTCGATGTGGGCGAAGCTGGTGCTGCAGATTTAGGAACAGTTGACAATCCTGAAACTGTTTCACAACCAGATCTTGACAAGATCGTTGCACTCGACAAGTCCATGGGGCTGGTCGTCGACAAGGACGACATCAATGACCTTCTCGAGGAGCACCAAGAGGAGCTTAAGATGGATGACCTGAAGGAGTTGGAGGCCATGCAACATAACGTCGTTCAAGAAGAGTTCTCTAGCAGCGGCGAGGAGGAGGAGGACGACCGTATGACAACGGCAGAAATTAAGGATGCTCTAGCAGCTTTTCATAAGGTGCAATCATCTGTAGAAAAGAGACACCCCGAAAAGGCTTACACAGGTCGTATGCTTGCACAGTTTGATGACGTTTGCCTGAATCGTTTCAGGAACATTGTGAAAAGTAGGCAGATCCAATCTTCCTTAGATAGTTATTTTTTAAAGAGGCCTTTAGTAGGAGTAAGCAAAAAGGGAAGATCCAATTGATACTACAAAAAAACAGAAAGTTAAAAGTGGTGATGTAAAAATCAAAAAAAGACAAAATAAATATATAATATTAAGTTTTTTGTAAAGTTAAGTGTTACAGTTTTATTAATGTGTTTCGTAAAGTTTAGTATGTTTCCCTACATTTTTTAATGTGTTTCGTAAAGTCAAGTGTACATACTATAAGAATTTTCTGCTGTTTGTCCTCCTCCTCTGTTGCCACTTTTGGAGATAGCCTCACTCGAAAGGTAAGGTTCCACATTTTACTACATATGTACGCATGTACGTGCAGTATTTCTTGTATACCATGTACATTAATACACTTTATTTACAGGTACATATTAGTACTAGTACGTATTAAGTTAGGTATTGAATGGTCCAAATTGTTGTAGTATTTCATTGTTTATTGGTCAATTTAGCTATATTATAAAATTTACTGGGGTGTTTTTGTAGGGCTTGGAATGGATTAGGCATTTTACATGTAAAATGTGGTTCAAGATACGAAAAGCTCATGTTACTAAGGCCGCCTCAGAACGGATTAATTTCGAGGTACCACTGTATTGGAAAACTCCAACAGTTAGTTCCCAATGTGACTATACTTTATTACAGTCTAAGGCCTTCTGTCAGGACCTGTTTGAGGTTTTTATTGTGACTCAAGTCAAAGAGCATCACGTCAACGAAATTGTACTGTGTATGCTCTCCTGGGAAAATATTTCAGGAAACAAAAAACCAGAAATTTTCCCTTATCCAATTCAAGAAAGGCTCGCTTTGATAAAAAATCATATAGGCCTTCAGTCACCTCCAATAGTTCTCCTTATAAGGAGGAAGGTGGTCAGAAGGGACAACTCCCTCAAAAGAGACAGCAATCTACTCGGCCAAAGGTACATCCTTTTCACAAGGTCCAAAAACCATCATCAAAGGAATAGGAAAAGCAACACCTGGCATGCCCATCAAGGGCAAAGGTAGGGGAAAGGGGAATACCAACAGGAACTGTTTGGTTGGGGGCCGGCTTCAAAGATATCACAAGGAATGGAAGTCTTCTCATTTGGGGCCACAACATTATCCTAAATGGGGGTGGCAATGGTCTCATCCCTCCCCCCCTTTGAAAGGGTTCTTTCAAAAACCAGACCCCTCTCTGGAAGATTAATTGCTGAAGGCCCTGCTAAAAAGGAGCCATAGAAAAACATTCTTATATTCGTCGCCAAGCACGTCTCTTCAGTGTTCCCAAAAAGGATTCTTCCAAACAAAGAGAGATCCTTGATCTATCGACATTCTTCAACAAACACATTGTTTGCCAGAAGTTTCGAATAACTACCATTGCCCAAGTACATTCAGTCATTCCAAAAGAGACCTAACAGTTTCTATAGATCTGAAAGATGCATACTGGCATGTCCCTATTGCCGTTCCCTTCCGCTCCTGCCTAGGGTTCCGGATAGGGAAAAATATGTATAGCTTCAAGTTCATGCCTTTTGGGCTAATCATTGCCTCAGGAGTCTTTACAAAATTGGTGATGGTAGTTGTCCGGGAACACGGGAAAGGAGGAATATATCTAATAGCGTATTTAGATGAATGGTGAATTTGGGGGGCCATAAGAAAAAAGTGCTTGAAAAACCTAAGAGCAGTGGTCAACAGATTCCAATCAAAATGTTTTATAAAAAATTGGAGAAAATCCTGTGTCACAACCAGCAGACAGTCTTAGTGGCTGGGGATGAGTTGGGATGCTGTTTACAGCTTTTCAAAACACAGAACAGAATAAGGAAAACCTCAAAAGGTTCCTGACGCAGCCCATTGTTTCCAGATGGCAGTTGGAACGTGTGATGGTCTGCTGCAGTTTGCATCAGTAACAAATCCAACAACACTCAGATTGTAACTGAAAAATGTGACCAGATTTTGGCTCTTACATGCAAGGAAAAGGTGAGACAAATCTCACAAAATGAAGCAGAGTTGGGGAGATACTTCAGCCATTGACCCGGAAGGAATCCCTGGCAAAACAGGTCACTCTGACTCCTTCATCTGTAAAAGTGACGATACACACAGATGCCTCGTTGATTGGTTGGGGAGGACATTGGGAGGATCGTCAGGTTGCAGGGAGATGGTCATCTACCCTAAAAAAAATTGTCATATCAATTTCCTGGAGCTGATGGCTGTCTTTTTGTCTCTCAAGTAACTCAAACCTCCAGAAGAGATACATTCTGTTGGTCCTAGACAACACGACTGCAATGTCCTGCATCAAGAGGTTGGGATCATGCTCACCTCCTCTCAGTGTGTTAATGTTTGCCATCATGTCATAGTGGTAACTCTCTCCCTCTGTTTCGGCTGGAAGTGTTAGAAGTGTATGTAAATATCTTTAAGGGTACTATACTTCATTTTATAGAATAATTATTTACAGTACTAATTTTCAAATAAAATTAAGTTTAATAATGAGATAAAATAATAATAAAATCTCTCTCTCTCTCTCTCTCTCTCTCTCTCTCTCTCTCTCTCTCTCTCTCTCTCTCTCTCTCTCTCTCTCTCTCTCTCTCGGGGGTCGGGGGTTCAGGGGTCTGGTACACATCCCCGCGAATAAGGGGGTCCACAGTATGGATGTGGCATCAGTGACTTTTGATGCTAAGATGCTAGATAATTCCAGTGATTCATTCATTCTTCCCCCAATCAGTGTAATGAAGATCACCTTCCTCTATTTTCAGTTTTAGCTGCCCTCCAGGAATAAAGAAATGTTTATTTTGTGAAAGCCACGATGTTTGTTAAAACTTAAAGATGTTTGCAGTTTTTTCAAGACTTTCTTCCATAATCATACATTGCATTGTATCTTCATGTGAAATGATGTTTCTAAAGTGTTTCTGGTGTTAAAATCTTGACAAAACTAATTGTTTCAATTATTATTTTTTTAAATGTTCTAACTTCATTGTGTGCAAAAATCCTGTTACAAGAGATGAGAACAGATATACAAGTTAAAAACAGCTTTTGGTGGAATTGTGATTCAGGAGTCAATAAAATTCATATTAGAACAGAGCAGGGGTAGTTGCTGCTGAGGACAAGACAAATAAGTAATAAAATGTAACTTTAGTGGAGATGCAGATGATTTTTCTTGATTAAAAATAGGATGTTATCATTTTATTTTCATTTCTCACACAGATCATTCAAACTCCAGGGCTTTGGGAGATGGATCAGAGATCACAGGGTGGCTTTAGTGTTTCCAGTCAGCAGAATGAAGAACCGAGTTATTGTGGTTACTGTGCAGTACTGTAGAATTATAGGTTTTGTAATGTGATGTCATGATTATGATAGTTTTAAAGGAAGTCTGTTTTTTTATTCCCAAAATAGAAATAATGTGTCAGTGTTGGATATTCTATTTTCAAAGATATTATGCACATACTACGTACATAGACACTTTAAAAGGTCTCATTAAATCATGTTGATAATAATACTGATAATACTGCTGCTACTACTTCCACTACTACTAGTGCTACTACTGCTAATAATAATAATAATAATAATAGTAATAATGGTACCTTTAAGGAAATTGAATATGTACAGAATACATTGTCCTTATGTTCATAATAACATTAATCATTTGATTTTTCCATGAGTTTTTAATATTTATAGCTCATCATAATTGTATTAATAAAATTAATTTGATTATTAAGACTTGTCAGTGATATTCCTATTTTTTTCTTGAAGCCTTTGAACTTGAATCTTGTATTTTACCATCTGAGATTCTTGTTTAGCATGTAATTGGTGTAGCAAATTATTTTGTATTAAGATTTCATAAATATGAAAATATTATTTAAAGAAAAAGTACATTAGACTAATGGTTGTAACTATTTTTATTCTTAAAATTAACTCATTTAATTGTTGTCAAAGACTGTCAGATTTTTATGATTTTAGTGATATTTTTTTTTTTTTTTTTTTTGTGGTGGTGATGAATAGCCAAGTTATGTAGTTTGTTGATTAGAGAACAAGCAATTTCTCATCAGTTACATGATGATATTATCTAAGCACTTAATATGCGTTAATTGGGTTTCTTAAGAAAAAACTGGATTTCTATTGCAATATATCAAGTTGAGAGTAGTACACTAAAAAGTTCTGTCTCATCTCTGGTTACATATTTTTTTAAAAGTTGCTTGAATTTTTATATATTTTTCCATTGTGAAGATACTGAATTGCTGTGAAACATACAAGCTTAATTCTGGGCTTGCAGCACTGAAGTAACAAGATGCCGTGTAATACTGTTACCTAGTTCCTACAGGTTCTTCTGGTCACAGCATACTTGTCACGGTTTTCAGTTTTCTGGGCACCAGCTTGAAGAGCCCCAATATTTTGGGTTAGATTTCAGGATTAAACTGGCCCAATAGCCCTAGAATTATCTGTCTGATCATAAATGGTAGTTTTGGTAAAATATGGCCTGTTATTGTGTGTTATGCCATGAAAACCAGAGTGGAAAAGTAATTTATTTTCTCTAAACAAACAAACAAAATAATAAATAAAAAAGGACTTATTTTAAATCAAGGAGAGTATTATTATACAAGTGAAATCCTTCTGTATAAAAATAGTTCTTTATTTAACAAAGGAAACAGTACTCTAAGTTCCAATAATCAACGAAAAGGAAAATTGGTGCATAATATTTGTACAAACATTACTTTCCCAAGAACTTTCATCCAGAACACTTAAAACTAAATGACTCGGGTTAGTTTCATATCAAATTAGACAAAATATTCGGTGTCCAAGTTTCAAGTTTATAGCTCTTGAATAGGAAGCTCACCTGAATGGCAAGGTTCTACACCTGTGGGGAAGAACCAATTGACAGTTAGTATTGGAATGAAATACTGACACACATCAAGTAAAACAAAAACCAAATTTTTAAACAGAAAATCAATTAACAAAATAAAAAATTCAGATAACTTTGAGTCTCACTTTCGAGTCGCTACATTCCCCTAGTCCCTCGACCATTTTGTTTCGGCAGCGTTATTGTATACACGTGGAATTCGTTCGTTCACTAGGTATTGAATGGTCCAAATTGTTATATTTCATTGTTTATTGGTCAATTTAGCTTTATTATAAAATTTACTGTGGTGTTTTTGTAGGGCTTGGAACAAATTAGGCAATTTACATGTAAAACGTAGTTCTGGATACGAAAAAATCAGGTTACGAAGGCCGCTTCGGAACTGATTAATTTCATAACCTGAGGCACTACTACTACTGTTCACTATACGGTACATAATAGGCTAAGACCTAATACTATATCAGACTTACAAGTAATGAGCAAAAATTGTTTCAGTTTTTTCCAAGGGACTTCACTCTTAATTCAAATAATTTATGAAAGGGATTATTAACTGATTTCAATTACTTTCCATTTCCAAACTTTCAGGCATAACATGGGTTAGTTGGGGAACTGAGCCCCTAGACTGTGTAGCAGGTGGACCTCTTTCCACTCTTCTCCTAAATGTTAAAGTTTTAGCTTGAGATTCTGCTCTTTTCTGCTGAGTGGTAGAGCGTGCCTCACTGAGCTCCTGCAAAACAGGAAAAAGACTCTAGCGTCTTTTAGCTATCTGGGATGAACTAGGCTTAGGTTGTTCAGGTTTTAATGTTTGCTTAAGTAATTCTTGCTTCCGGGTAATACTTTCCTCTTGGGTTTCAAAACCATAAAAATCAGCTACAGAGCTATCACAAACTGAAATGTCTGGTTCTAGGTACTTAGCCAAGTCAGCACAAGGAGTAGAACCTTTATGCTCTTCTTGACTAGATAGCAAAACATCACAGACATCCATAGTGTCCAATGGTTAATCTAACTCTCCATTTCTAAATGACAGTCAAAACTGGCTGAGGCGACCCTTCTAACATGGCTGTGGTGATCCTTCTAACAATGGTGAGACCTGGATACTAGGGTCTACTAAGGTTTCAACAGTTGACTCAAACATTACAGGCATAGAGATCAGATCATCCACAGCAAGAGCAATACTTCCATGCTTGACTAAACAAGAGGTTGCTACTGGCTCAGGAGTGAGGATACCAGTCATGTCAAGAGTTGCAGGGTTTGCTTCCCACAATTCAAGTACTGTAGGAGATAAAGTTACATATGTATCAGGTATATCAGCTGTCATAGTTGATAATTTGGTAGCAGATAAAGGAATGGTCAGATCCAGGATTTCGGGAGTATCTTCCCAACTATTTAGAGCTACTAGTCTCCTTTCATAAGTCCTGGGAGCTTTTGAAATAGACTTAGGCATTTTTCTTTGGTATGTCATGGTAGATAATTTATTTAGCAGACCTGCAAGAACTACATCAACCACTTCTTAAAAATCATCCTCTGAACTAGAGCTAGAATCATCATCATTATTAATAGCTCTAGGAACAAAAACTGAAGAGTATCCATCACGGCCTGGAATATGCTGGGACTCTCCAGCAAAACGGAATGATTTTGGGCATTGGAAATGCCCCTTTACATAGACTGGTGGCTCCAACCAAGACTTCAGCTGAATATGGTGTGCCTTGACTATCTCTCCACTGTCTAGGTGTCTCAATTTATGGGTTACCCTATTTTTTCGGAACTGTATCACTTCATAGGGACCATCAAACCTTGGACACAGTTTATTGGTCGTGAGATGACCCATAAGGACAACTTTCCTCAGGACTAGGGTACCCTTCCTGAAAGGCTGGTAGTGCGGGTGACCTTCAGCCCAAGGATTCCTGGTTTCAGCAGACAAGAGAGGGAGACTCCATGTCATGGGGTGTTTTCAGAATCTTTTCAGCATGTGTACAACCTAACTCGAAATGCAAAGTGTTTGTAATTGAGGAGGGCTCTTGGCAAATGCTTATCCCATTTACGAGCATCATCAACTAGGACCCGTAATAATTCACCAATGGTGCAATGTACACGTTCGATAGCTCCATTACTGGAAGGTTTGTGGTGTTGTTTTAACATGAATAATATTATACCTCTCCATCAGAGCACTGAATTCCCGGAAAATGAATTCTGGACCATTGTCTGTCAAAAATTGGACTGGCACTCTAGGAATAGACGGGAAAACACATTCTTCAATAGCCTGGCAGATTGTTTGAGTTTGCTTATTCCGAATGGAAATTGCAGTAACCCACTTGGAGTAGTGGTTGACTATCATGAGGCAACCAACCTAACCAGTAGGTGAAGTAGGAAGGCTGATGAGGTCCATAGCAATCAACTCGAATGGAGTCGAGTGGAGATGTGAAGGGTTGGAGGAATGACTACTTCCCTTGACATCTTACACATCTGGCACTCCTTACAAGTGCGGCACAAATCCCTAATGACTTTAGTAAGGGAGTGATGCCAAACTAACCACCTTAGCTTGGACATCATTTTGCCTATTCCCAAGTAAGCATTCTGTAAATGGGTCTCGGCAATTCTATTAGAACCTTAAATGATATAACTGGAACGAAGTGACCATCACTCAATTTCTTGAACAGGAGATCTTGATGTACCCTAAATTCCGACCACTTGCTCTTCAATCTCTTAAAGGAGCGAGGCAGTTGAGAGGCAGGTACTCCAGAGTGCACCATCCTTTTAATGGCCTAGAGTTGACTGTGTTCTCTCTATTTCTCTCAACTCATCATGGGAAATAAGGGCGAGAAGTCAGGATGATTCCTGCCATCCAGTGTCGAGTTTGTCACCATCATGACAGAACTGGTTGATGTGACAGGTTGTATGTGAGTGGTCAACTGGATAACAACTACAGTTAGCTTTGATCAGCAAATTCTTGCCAAGGATAACACAAAAATCCCTATCCCCAGCTGAGACAACGGCAAGGGGGAAAGGCGGTCACCTTTGCTCGCTTGATCTTTCCATAGCTAGTTGGACTGTTCCCAGAACTCTACTATTCTGTGCAGTGAACCCCTCAACTACATCAACAGTTGAAGTGTCATATGAAATATTAGCCTTGGTAAAGCACAGACTCATTCACCAGGCATACTTGAGCTCCTGTGTCTATAAGAGCACAACAATGAAAACTTCCCAGGGTCACAATACCTACTGCAGGATGACAGGTATTATGTTGACAGTAAGACACCAAAGGAACAGTTTCAATGGCATACAACACTTCAGGGCACTCTGGATACAACTCAACCTCTTCAGCAGTGAAAACCTCTGGTCCATCTTCAGGTTTTGAACTTCTCACCTAACACCCTTCAATTTCAGTGGTAGGGCAGACAAAGTTATTTCATTCAATGACTGGGTTAAAATGTATTCCAGCCAGACACTGAAGATGAATCCTAAGGAGATCCTTGACCAAGGGATTGCAATATACCACAGGATGATTTGGTCCAAAATGAACCCGAATTTCCAGGCTGAATATTTTGGAGAATGCTAATAATAATTCTAGAGCAGGAACAGTGTCTGGATACTTCATGGCCTTGATCCGGTTTCTACTGGCCTTGTTGAGTTTGAAACCTTGACGATCTGCGCCTTTAAGGAATTGCTGCATCAAAGCTTCATGAAGCTTTTCTCCCTTCAGCAAGGAGTTATCAGGCAAGCCTTGTTCCTCATGCAACAATTCCAGTGCGATTTCAAGAGACTCTGTCATAGAATCTGGACCACCACCGACTTTGGTGTATACTTTCAGGCCAGCAGGAAGTAGTGTCATACTTGGGCTAGGGTCATGAGAACTTATGATACCAGAAAGTCGGGATAAATAGTCAGCTGCAGTGTTCAGGCCACCAGGACAATACTTCACAATGAAATTTGAACTCTGACAGTTCATCCAGTGTTCTAGCTAATCGACGATCTACCATTTTCATGTCCTGGTGGTAAACAAGTGGATGATGATCTGAATCAATTACAAAGAACTGGCCATTTAAAAATGACCTGAATGTCTTTACACCCCACCTAAGAACAGCTAGCTCCCTCTCTATAGTGGAGTAACGGGTCTCACAATTAAGGAAGGACATTGAGTCATAAGCGATTGTAACCGTGATCCATTCTGCTCCTGACACAAACAGGCTCCAGCCCCTCACCAGATGCATCCACATAGTATAGTTTAAGGGGCTTAGCTTCAGGAGAGTAGTCGGGGTATGACAGGGTAATTTTTGTTTAATTAGCTCCTTCAAGCAATTAAAGGTACAATCCATCTCAGGTGTCCAAGTCAATTTCCTGGACCCAAGTCTCTTACAGCCTCCAGTAAGGTAAGATAATGGTTTAGCAACCACAGAACGCATGGGTACATACTTCGCAATTTGTGCACGGTAATGGGCTTTGGGAAGGTTTCCACCTTCTTGATATAATCTGGCAGCTGCTTCATACCAGAACAGCCCACTAGGTGTCCCAGATGCTGTACTTCAGACTGAACCAATGAACACTTCTGAAGGTTAATCTTCAGCCCATGATTCTGTAAGGTTGTCAGGACACGGTCAACTAGTTCAAGGTGCTCCTTGAAAGAGGTTCCCAAAATAAGGATATCATCAATATAAACAATTACTTTGGCTTTTGGGAATTTTTGTAGGATACGCTGCATTTCACGCTGGAAAACGGCTGGAGCATTTTTAAGTCCAAAGGACAGCCATTTTGAACTGCCAGTGACCAAAGGCAGTAGAGAATGCAGTGTATTCCTTGCTATCCACCGCTATCCATATTAGGCATTGGGAACTTTTCAGGTCCTGTCACTATTAAGCTGATGGTAGTCCACACACAGCCTAATATTACCATCTTTCTTGAGGACTGGAACAACAGGAGAAGACCATGGGGACATATGGGGTTCAATTATCCCCAGGGCACACAGTTCCTTGCACTGTTGTTCAATAGCATCTGTTATGGGCTGAGAGAACCTCCGGAGTCGCTGGAAGATGGGAGTTTCATCGTAAAGCTGCACACTCTCCTACATCATCATCTCCAGTGCTGATGACAGGAAGGAGATACTGAAGTATTTCCTGGAACTGCTCTTTCTGCAAGGGATCCAGGTCTGCCGCAACAGGAAAAAGTACGGATAGCCTCAAGCATACCTTCATTACTGGTGGGTTCACCTATCTGGACTGGCATACAAGATGATGGAAAGTCTATCTCTACGACAGTGAAAACTCTACAGGGTATCACCAGTCTTTATCCAGGAGCTTTTACCTCCCGGTCCTTTCACCAGAACTAATGCCGCATCATCCTTAAGATATAGGGCACCTGTTAGTCATGTAGCCTTCCTAGTCAAACCATCCTTTATGATGTTGCCATCATAAAAGAAAACAGGAAGATCTCTACCAAAACATGAAGGGCACTTAAAACTCGCATCAAGTCCTTCAGGAAAAACCAGGGAAGTCGGCACCATGACAGTCTCATCTTCTGGCAACTTTACCGGCTCTGCTGCCTGCATTGGAACACTATATAATACTTGCCTGCAGGGTTCTCCTTTCTTGGGGAAGTAATACTCCCATAAAGAGTCAGTGTATGGATCAGTGACACTGATTAGATTTCTGGCACACTCTACAAGCACCCTATTTCTTCTCAGGAATGGAACACCGAGAACAACGTGCTCCGTCATTGAGCCTTGGGGAACGACGAAATACACTGTTGGCAAAAACCTCATCCTATGCACCTTGAGGGTAAGCTCAACAGTACCCAACGTCCTATGTCCTGAGTTACCTAGACCTTTGAGTCCCACTGTGGTAGGTAAGACTTCCAGGTCTAAGTCTGCTCCTGAATCCAACAAAGCATCCAGAACCCGGTTGTCAGCGACAGCAACAGGGACTACCATTAGGCTAGCAGGGTCAAGCTGAGCTAGGTTCACCCTCCGGAGGGTACGGAAAACCACTCCAGGTTCTTGTACTACAGGAAAGTCTGTTTGCTCCGATTAGACTGCTTGGAGCAAGTGTGGGGTTGCTTCAGCACTACCGGCTACTGAAGCTATCAGTGGGCTAACACAGTCTTCACCACCCAAGAAATCCTCTAACGTAACCCCAACATCTACATTAGAGGTCTGAGGTTTAACCCCTCATTTTCACTATCAGTTCTTGAGGACCTTGAACTGGTGCTATAGACAGTCCTTGTCTCATAGCTTCCCTTTCTGTTCCTCCGGGACTTTCTTCTTGAATGAGCAGCTGGGTTCTGATATCCCTGCTTGCTCTCACTGCTGTCAGACCCTGTAGCTGGTGTTATCGAAACCAAGCGTTGTTTCCGGTCTTTTGGTCTAACTGTTTTAGTTGTCTTCACCCTCCGATGAGATGTTTTCTGGGATAACGACCGAGCAAGCGATACATGATGCTGCCTGGCTGTGGGAACGGGAGATACCACACAAGTCTTAGCAGGTTTTTAAAGACTTTAGATGCTTTCTTTCTGGTGTCCTTGTTACAGGAGGCACTTGGACAGAGAGCCAACAGATGGCTGTCTGACCCACGCCTAAGACAAAGATAGAGCCGACAACGAGTTTTCAAAATGGTGTCCAGGTCGCTTACACCAAGCACACTGCTGAGATTGCCAGAATTCTCGGGCTCCGAGAGGGTCTAGGTTGTCGTAGTGCACTGGGAGGACAATGAGGGGATCGCTGGGCTGTCAAAGCAACATGAACAGGGCTAGCACCTTGCCAGGACTGACCCATCTTAAAATGGAAGAATTCTTCAGGCTTCATTCGGCACTCCTTCTTGGTACGGTCCTGAATTTCCAAGAGGTCTAACACATCCTGCCTTGTGTTCTTACAACCAGAGATGTTCTTGATGACTGCCAGGTCCCTCAGTACCTGCTCCTTAGCATTTACAGGTATGGACTTGAGCAGCTGTCTCTTAAGCTCTGCCCCATCTAATGACTGGTTAGGGTGAGCAACCTGGTACAAATGCTCAAGATGAGTAGCAAATATTGACAGGGACTCACCTTCTGTCAATCGGGCCTCCTTGAACTGAACCTTCCGTCTGGTTCCAATCTGCTCTTTCGCCCTGCTGTACCAGGCCTTGAGCTCCTTCTTCATCTCATGGTAGTCTACCTCTGTTCCTCCTACTCTTTCAAACATTGAACGAATTTCCCCCACCAAATACCTGCCAAACTCAGCTGTCCATAAGTGTGTACTGCCCTGGGAGTACCGGGCTGAACAGTATGCTTCAAAGGAGGTGAGGAAACGGGAGAAAGTGTCCAGAATCCCAGTTGTGAACTGCTGGTCTAGGACATCCCTTCCTGTCCAAAGCCTGAACAAGATGACCAATCTCCATGGTTTATACTAGTACAGTATTTGATACCTCAGATGAAGATGAAGATGAGGAGGACTAAGAAGGTTCTGGTGAAGCATCTTGAAGAGGGACTTGTCTCCTATGCATTGTCTTCGGACGGACACTAAAAGAAACATCTACTGGTGCATAGGTAGAGGGAATCCTTGTCGGCTGTGGAACTTTGCCATTCATTTCAGGAGGGTCAGAGACACAAGCAGGACTATCATGACAGGACATCAAAGTGCCTCAGCGGCGTGGTTGGTATGGTATTAGCGTCCCACCTCGGTGGTCGCGGGTTCGATTCTCAGCCATTCCATTGAGGAGTGAGAGATGTGTATTTATGGTGATAGAAGTTCACTCTCGACGTGGTTCGGAAGTCATGTAAAGCCGTTGGTCCCATTGCTGAATAACCAGTGGTACCATGCAACGTAAAAGCACCACACAGACAGACACGACATCAAACCCTCACCTAAGAACCAGGTACTGGAGGTGTCCGTTGCCACCATAGACACAGGTTGACCCCATGTCAAGGTAGTACTTGTGCACTGTGCCATATGGGTGGCACAGGCACCACTACTCTCCAGGGAATGCTCCCACTTCAGAGGTTGAAGTTCCTCTTCTAATCGGAGGAGCCTTCCTTGGAGGAGTACAATTATCTCAACATGCTCTGATAGCTTTGTTAGCAATTCCTCCTGGCTCATATTTGCAACAGGATCCGTGGACTCTTGGGACTCCATTTTTTCCAAGATTCGTCCACCTTAGTGCATAACAAATTCGAACATTCAAGGTGTCCCTGGTCTGGGCACCAATGAAGTAACAAGATGCCGTATAGTGCTGTTACCTAGTTCCTACAGGTTCTTCTGGTCACAGCATACTTGTCACGGTTTTCAGTTTTCTGGGCACCAGCTTGAAGAGCCCCAATATTTTGAGTTAGATTTCAGGATTAAACTGGCCCAAGAGTCCTCTAGAATTTTCAGTATGATCATAAATGGTAGTTTTGGTAAAATATGGTCTGTTATTGTATGTTATGCCATGAAAACCAGAGTGGAAAAGTAACTTATTTTCTCTAAAAAAAAAAAATAAAAAAGGACTTATTTTAAATCAAGGAGAGCATTATTATACAAGTGAAATCCTTCTGTATAAGAATATTTCTTTATTAAACAAAGGAAACAATACTCTTAAGTTCCAATAATCAACGAAAAGGAACACTGGTGCACAATATTTATATAAACATTACTTTCCCAAGAACTCTCGTCCAGAACATTTAAAACTAAATGACTCAGGTTAGTTTCATATCAATTTAGACGAAATATTCGGTGTCCAAGTTTCAAGTTTATAGCTCTTGAATAGGAAGCTCACCTGAATGGCAAGGTTCTACACCTGTGGGGAAGAACCAATTGACAGTTAGTATTGGAATGAAATACTGACACACATCAAGTACAACAAAAACCAAATTTTTAAACAGAAAATCAATTAACAAAATAAAAAATTCAGATAACTTTGAGTCTCACTTTCGACTCACTACAGCATAGTATTACCTTGTTAAAAAAAAGGGTACTGTAAAGGATACCTTTTACGTTTGAGTAATTTGAAAAGGGAAGCACTCATTGTTAACATACTTTCGAATGTATGATTGTTATTTCTTATTCCACCAGGATAGGAAGTCAAATTGGGTGAGTGTGATCGGCTTATGGGCTGAGGGAGGGTGCAGAGGAAATCATGCAAGATTATTCTTTTGGGTTTTACAGCTACCTGTCTTTAGTGGAGGCTGGTCATCGACATTTCTCCATTGAACCAGTTCATTTGTCAGACCTGGTTCAAGATGGAAAACATTGGCTTGGTATTATATTTCAGCAGAAAAGGCGACTTCATGCTTTTGGTAGACCTCAAGAATGCGTATTTTCAAATTCCTATCCATTGGTCTACATAGAAGTACCTCTACCCAGGAAGAAGGTAAACAGTCTAGGCAAGCACTCACATAGTCAGGGGTATCCCCCTGACTTTTGCATTTCCTAAAAACCTGTCGGTTCAGTGGGTATTGCACAGGGGTGTCCTTGTGCCAGACCACCTTCACTTCTTTTTACCATTGCAATTTCATTCAGGGCTCTTTAGAGTAATTCACACAACTGTTTAGCAAAATATACCCTTCCTCTGGTGTTAGGGAAGCCTTTAAAAATATGACCTTTGGCCTTTTTTGTGTAAATTTCTGAGGCTCATTTTAGAAAATATAGTCTTCAACTCCAGATTATGGTACACACAATATTATATATATACATACATATATATATATATAAACTTAAATATTAACATATATATACATCAAGCTACAAATGTCCTTTGTTATCAAATTCGCTCTACCTCGGAATTAATATATTTTCATGTATGTTTAACTGAAGGAGAATTTTTTAGCCGGTAAGAGATTTCTCACCTCATGGGTGCAAACCATCGACACCAACAAATCCAGGATGCACTGTGAAGCCTTAGACCACACAGCCACCAACAAATCCAAGACACACAGTGGTCTAAGGTTTCACTGTGTGTCCTGGATTTGTTGGTGTTGATGGTTCGCGCCCATGATCAGAGAAATTTCTTATCGAC
>NC_087204.1:87631250-87775286 GCF_015104395.2 Macrobrachium nipponense
GCCCACAAACCGACAATTGGCGGACGGAGGGCGAACCGAGCCTCGAACCTCGCGGGTTCGGGGTTCGGGTTCGAGGACCGTCCACACTTGCGTTTTTGTTACAAGAATCGGTTACAATACAAGGTTTCGGTTCGCAACGTGTGTACCCACCTTTAGACCACTATACTCTGTTTTTTTTTCATCTGTCCATCTGCCTGTGGTGTTTTTGTATGGTAACACTGCGTCCCGGGCTTTAGATAGTTACATTCAGCTTACATTCAGCGATTATAATAAGATCCTATTTCGAATATTAAAGGTGTAATTCGCATACAGTAAATTATTCAAACACTTTTCAGATTGCAAAGTACACCCAGATATACTTTTATTTACCTAAAACTTACAAATAGCGTAACAATCTAAAGCCCGGGACGCAGTGTTACCATACTAAAACACCACAGGCAGATGGACAGATGAAAAAAAGTTTTTTTTTTATAGTTCATTATGCATCGTGGCAACAATGTAATTATATGTGGCATCATTGCTTTTTCCCGCCATGTGCATTGCCACTCCTTGGCCTTTTTACTAGATCTTGGCTTTTTAAGTTTCTCCGTGGCGTCTTGGCTTTTTTGTGAGAAATTTACCTAAATCTTGGCGTTTTTGATGGTTTGAACATCAAAATTATCAATTTTAATATATAAATGGCATAATTATAAGTATAACATGGAAAAATTGTGTAATCACATAATTCCAGTCTTGTTAATGTGTTACATATCGCATATTCTCAACGCGTTAGGACGTGCTCGCTATGCTGTTGTAGAATTGCATGATTCTATGATGTACAGTAAGTTCCAAAAGTGAGCGACAAATTTCAGAATTGATCGTATTTCTTTAGAAACTCGGGGGTTGCCAGTTAGTATATTTTATTCCAATTATTGTCATCCTCTTTAACAATACGTATCAGTGATTAACTGTCAAAAACAAAACAAACAAACAAAAAACAAACAAAAAAAACGAATTTCCCCATAGAAACATCTGTGGCTCTCAATGTGTGATATCAAGTGTTCACCAATGAGTGACAGCAGGAACCAAGTGCATATGCATTGGCCTAATATGATTTGCAAATTAACTTTCTACTTTTTATGCGTTATATCGAAAGTTATCATGATTTCTTTTGATAAAGCACAAAGAAGTTTAGTATCTGATTAAATGAAATATAAATAGGACAAGTTGGTGTAAAAAAAAAACAAAAAAAAAAAAAAGAAAAAAAAAAAACAAAGTTATATGCGCTTTTAGCATTGGCTACATGGTTAGGGCCTGTTTCAAGAATTAAGGAAATATATTTTTCCAGCTTGTTAGTTAATAATTTCATCTAATTCCTCAATTGTGCAAATCTTTGGCTTGTGGAATTGGCGTTCAGGATCACATCAAACAATTATTTTCGTAGGTTTCCACCCTTTTTTCAGTGCATAAGTGAGACTATTTTTGTCCATACGATCCGGAGTGTGAATATGCTTGGCGAGCATTATTTTAATTAGAGTATCTCCTGTTATGCTCTCTCTCTCTCTCTCTCTCTCTCTCATCTCAATCTCTCTCTCTCTCTCTCTCTCTCTCTCAGGACCTTTTTATCTAGCCAGGAATAACCAGAGGCCTGTTTTAAGAATCGAGCACTTGGCCTATTGTCATGCTCGGGTGCTTCTATATATATATATATATATATATATTATATATATATATATATATATATATATATATATATATTATATATATACACATATATATACATATATATAGATATCACATATTATATATATATATTATATATATATATATATATACGCAAAAATCATAAATTTATGTTTATACTATAATGCCTGACTGGATCGAACTGATTACTGGTTGCCCGTGGAAATATGAATTTGGGTGATATCACTCCCTTATGATACGCCCACTTACGCACATTCAGTCTTAAATTTCATGGTTGGAATGATTAGAAGATTTGAGGTAAAAGGTTGAAGTGAAAAAGGTGGAGTTAGGTTTGTGGGTATAGGTAGAGGTAGAGGGTGAGGCGGGGTTGTTGGGGTCTATTGTCTCCCTACTTAACCAGGTGGTGATTTTAGGGTTTTTCTTGTTGCTTGCGACCGTCTATCTTATTTTTTATTTAGCGAGTCTGTTTCCTTGGTGCAAGGACAGGTCCTGGTGTCGTCCTAATGGTTCTACCTTTGCCTAAACAACAGTCAGTGGCCCTGCATTGTAAGCCTTGCTATGCCCGGAACTAGGCCTAGTCACCTGAAGGTAGCAGCAGCAGTTAGAGCCTTTCTCGAAGATGGTATTTTATGCTCGGACCTAGAAGATAAAATCAGAACTACCAACCACACCCAACTTCTCTATTGAATCTAGGTGCATTCATGGTTGATTATGTTTAATGTTGCGGAGATTTTCCTTTTACATTCTATTGATACTTGCATGGTTTTATGCATCTTCGTTAAAATAATTGATAATACACTATGATATTAATGTTTGTTTCCACATTCCTCGAAATATACATTGGTAACGTTGGTACCTAATCCTGTGTTGAACGAGAATTTCAAATTGTTTCGTTTCTATAGTTTGAAGTAATTACTATACTTTAAAATAATAACTATTACAGTAATTTTTTCTTATGATTGTTATAAATATCATAGATTTGATATTTGTGCATCATATGTTAGCTTTATTTTGCTTGATAGAGCTTTCACTGTAGAAAAAAAATTAATTTTTTCAGCAAAGGGTTGTAGTTGCCAGTTAGTGAATTTCGGAACGAAATCCTCTGAAAATTGTCGCTTCAGTTTTGGAACTTACTGTACAATGACTGTCCTAAATAATATTAGGCAATTGTTAATGAAAACAATAATTCTGTCAGTTTGGTAAAATATTCATAAGGCAAATTGGCGGCAGCCAGTCCCGTTGCCGCGTCACTTCACTTTGGCAGCAAGTTTTGTGATATCTTCTCTAGGCTATAAAGCTGAATATCACAAGTTGACCTAAAAGAAGACGAGTGATTCAGAGGAAGCAGGTATTAGTGGATATTCAACTCCACCAAAAAAGAAGACAAAAATTTGGTATCAGCAGTGTTATAAGAAAGAGTGGTTAGTTGATCCTGAATTTAAAGACTGGCTTCAGGTTGATGCCAAAGACAAATATACAGCTGTGTACAGTAAGTTCCAAAACTGAAGCGACAAATTTCAGAGAATTTCGTTCGAAATTCACTAACTGGCAAAAACTCGTAGCTGAAAAATTTTTTTTTCTACAGTGAAAGCTCTATCAAGCAAAATAAAGCTAACATATGATGCACAAATATCAAATCTATGATATTTATAACTCAAGAAAAATTACAGTAATAGTAATTATTTTAAGGTATAGCTATTACTTCAAACTTTAGAAACGAAACAATTTGAAATGCTCGTTCAACACAGGATTACCAACATTACCAATGTATATTCCGAGCAATGTGGAAACAAATATTTAATATTATATTGTATTATCAATTCTTTTAGCGAAGATGTATAAAACCATGCAAGTATCAATAGAATGTGAAGGGAAAATCTCCGCGACATTAAACATAATCAACCATGAATGCACCTAGATTCAATAGAGAAGTTGGGTGTGGTTGGTAGTTCTGATTCTAGCTTCTAGGACCGAACATGAAACACCATCTTTGAGAAAGGCTCTAACTGCTGCGGCTACCTTCAGGTGACTAGGCCTAGTTCCGGGCATTGCAAGGCTTACAATGCAGGGCAACTGTCTGTTATTTAGGCAAAGATAGAACCTTCAGGACCGTTACCAGGACCTGTCCTTGCACCTAGGAAACAGACTCGCTGTACAAAAAATAAGAAAGACGGTCGCAAGCAACCAGGACCCGTAATATCACCTCCTGGTTAAGTAGGGAGACGACAGACCCCCAACCACCCCTCCCCCCTCTACCTCTACCTCTACCCACAATACTAACTCCACCTTTTTCACTTCAACCTTTTACCTCAAATCTTCGAATCATATCCCAACCGTGAAATTTAAGACTGAATTTGCGTAAGTGGGCGTATCATAAGAGCACTTGATATCACCCAAATTCATATTTCCACGGACAACCAGTAATCAGTTCAATCCAGTAAAGCATTATTGTATAACAGAATTTATGAGTTTTGGGGGGAAATACACACACACACACACACACACACACACACACACACACACACACACACACACAGACATATATATATATATATATATATATATATATATATATATATATATATATATATATATATATATGTATATATATATTATAGATATATATATATATCCCCTTTTTACAAAAAAAAACTCATAAATTTCTGTTATACAATAAAGCTTTACTGGATTGAACTGATTACTGGTTGTCCGTGAAATATGAATTTGGGTGATATCACTCTCTTATGATACGCCCACTTACGCAAATTCAGTCTTAAATTTCATGGTTGGATGATTCGAAGATTTTGAGGTAAAAGGTTGAAGTGAAAAAGGTGGAGTTAGTATTGTGGGTAGAGGGGGGGAAGGATGGTTGGGGTCTGTCGTCTCCCTACTTAACCAGGTGGTGATATTACGGGTGTCCTGGTTGCTTGCGACCGTCTTTCTTATATATATATATATATATATATATATATATATATATATATATATATATATATATATATATATATATATATATATATATATATATATATATATATATATAGAGGCAGCCGAGCATGACCAATAGGCCTAGTGCTTGATTCTTAAAACAGAAACTCTGGTTATTCCTGACTAGATAAAAAGGTCCTGAGAGAGAGAGAGAGAGAGAGCATAACAGGAGATACTCGAATTAAAATAATGCTCGCCAAGCATATTCACACTCCGGATCGTATGGACAATAAGTCTCACTTATGCACTGAAAAAAAAGGTGGAAACCTACAAAAATACTTGTTTGGTGCGACCTTGAACGCAATTCCACTTGCAAAAATTTGCACAATAGAGAAATTCGATGAAATTATTAACTAACAAGCTGGTAAATATATTTCCTTGATTCTTGACATAGGCGTAACCATGTAACCAATACTAAACGCGCATATAACTTGGATTTAGTTTTTTTTTTTTTTCCACCAACTTGTGTCTTATTTATATTTAATTTAATCAGATGCTAAACTTCTCTGTGCTTTATCAAAAGAAAGCATAATAACTTTCGATATAACGCTATAAAAGTAGAAAGTTAACTTACAAATATTAGGCCAATGCACTCTGTTCCTGCTGCCACTCTATGGTGAACACTTGATATCACACTTTGAGAGCCGCAGATGTTTCTTTTGGGAAATTTTTTTTTCTTTTAATAAACAATTATTGAACAAACATTGATCATTCACTGGGGAAATACTTTCTACGCTTATACAATTAATCACTGATACGTATTATCAGATAAATAGGATGACAATAATTGGAATAAACTATACTAACTGGCAACCCCATAAGTTTCTAAAGAAGTACGATCAATTCTGATATTTGTCGCTTCACTTCTGGAACTTACTGTACAATCTGTCATACCAAGTTAAAAAAAAACTGCAACAGATCTAAATTGCTTACTCACAAAACTTCAACGAAGCATTGAAGAGTTTTGCCTCAAAGAAACCAGAATAAGATTTTCAAAGTAAAGTGTTACAGCTGAACTCTGTCTTGCAACATACATGGCTGAAATAGTATGCCATTTTCTCATGCTAATCATTTAGTGGAAATGCAGAAAAAAAATGTTTCCAGTGTGTCAAATAGCACAGGAGATGAAAATGAAAAAGACAAAGGCATCCTATGTCATTCAAGACGGAATTGCATGGGAAGAAAAACGAGAAATTGCTAAAATATGTAAAGAAAATAGGTTTTCATTAATTATAGATGATAATTCTGACATTGCAGTGTCTCAGATTTTAGCCATTATGGTTAGATTTATGATAAGAAGAGACTGAAAGTAACTGATGCACTGCTAGATATAGTTGAAGTTGACGATGCTAGTGGGGAAGGCCTTTATCGAGTTGTGAAAGAGTTACTTATCTGTAAAGATATACCTTTAAGTAATGTCACTGGATTTGTCAGCGACAACTGCTCATCAATGATGGGTAGTAATACCGGATTCCAGGCATATTTGAAGAAATATGTACCTTCAATATTCGTGATCGGCTGTGTTTGCCATTCCTTTGCCTTGTGCTCAAGCTATGCTTGTTCTCATTTACCCTCATATTTGGAGCCATTTTTTAAGAATGTATGCTGCTATTTTGCACGCAGTAGTAAACGGCAAAGTGGATTCAAATTCAAGATATTGTTGACAGTCCCAAGCATAAGATATTGAAGCTATCTCATACTCGGTGGCTGTCTCGAGGAGAGGTAATGGGAAGAATTTTGGAGCAATGTGAAGCACTGGTATTATTCTTTGAAAGTGAAGCAAGAACAGATAAAATTGGGGGAGCAGATGGGATTTTCCAAACAATGCAAAATAGGGGCACAAAGCACATGCTGCTATTTTTAAATTACATAATTAAGAAGGTAGATAAGATGAATACAGAATTTCAATCTGAATATTTTAGGCTAAGTTCCCTCTATTCCACCATAGCAGATGAATATCGCAGCATAATTGGAATGTTCATTAACCAAGAAATCTTAGAATCCCACAAACTTTCAGAAATTGATCCAATAAATTTTTCTAATTTTCTTGACATAAAAGATCTGCACCTAGGAGGACGATGTGAAGCTTTACTGTTGAATAAGCCTATAGGGGAAGTTGAAAGAAAATTTCGCCTTGATTGCCAGAACTTTCTAGTAAAGCTTTGTGTGCAAATAAGGAAAAGGTTTCCTTTTAAAGATGGTAGTGTACTAGCTCTTCTTCAAATTCTTGAGCCTAAGCTTTCCCTATCACCGCAAGAAAGGGTAAAGTCGATTATTAAACTTGCATCTCACTTCCCACAATTAGTCAAAAATGAAGACCTTGATGATTTAGATGATCAGTGGCAAAGTCCTCTGCATGCACGCTCTTCCACAGAGAAATTAGACCAGTCACCATGTACATTTTGGGCAGAACTGGTTAATATTAAGGATGGTACCAACAAATGTAAATTTGTTATTCTTTCTAATTTTATGTGTAACCTTTTAGCTCTCCCTCACTCGTCGGCTGCAGCAGAAAGAATTTTTTCCCAAGTAAACCTAATTAAGAACAAACAAACAAACAGGTTACTAACGGACACAGTAGCCAATAGACTGCTTGCAAAACAAGCAATTGCTCGACAGGAGGTCTCTTGTTGTAACTGGAAACCTTCTAGTTTTCTCCTAAATGAGCTGAAAACAGGTAAATGTCATCAAAGATACCAGGAAAGATTAAAGAAATGTGCTGAAATTAACTTAAATCCAGCAGAAGAGGAATTCAATGATACTAGTGATATGGCAAAACCTGTTCAAGTCTTTGTTCTTTAGATTATTAAACATTGTAGGCCAGTTGTATAACAAGAGAAAATAAAGACATTCTTTTATTTAAACTCGTGAAAGTAAAATTCATATAAAAGGTTAGATTACTGATGATAAAAAAAAAAAAAAAAAAAAAAAAATGCGCCTTGCCAGCAATGTGGTACCCCGAGAGAGGTGGAGGGAGAGCCCCCTCAGCTGGAGGTAATGAAACCAGTCGGTTAAACCAACTTTGAAGTCTACCCAAAAAATGGCTTATTATAATAATTAAGTTTTCTAAACTGACGGCTGGCCAGTTAGGAAGAAGTGTCGTATATACTTCCTTCATGCTTTTCAAGATGTCTGCCAGTCTTCCATGTCAATAGGGATGATGTACAGACCGCCCAAATGTCAGAGAATGGAGTTCAAGTACAGTTAACCTTAAGGCTTATAGTACCACCAAGACAAGCCTAGACTTACGTTCACTCTCATGGCTGTAGTTTTGTACTTAGACAAATTTTTGGTTGATTTTGGTGTCTTATGAAACATCGCGTGAAAAAAAAAACCGTTGGCTTTAACCGCCTCAGTGGCGTGGTTGGTATGGTGTTGGCGTCCCACCTCGGTGGTCGTGGGTTCGATTCTCAGCCATTCCATTGAGGAGTGAGAGATGTGTATTTCTGGTGATAGAAGTTCACTCTCGACGTGGTTCGGAAGTCACGTAAAGCCGTTGGTCCTGTTGCTGAATAACCACAGGTTCCATCCAACGTAAAAGCACCATACAAACAAACAAAACAAAACAATCTATTGGTATGATGGTAATGTGATTTTGACACTCTGGTACCTGGTAACTTTTAAATCTTGGCTTTTTATGGCTGATTTTGGCTATTCTTAAGGCCACACCTTGGCTTTTATGAAATATCAGAGTGGCAACACTGGTGCATGTCAGTCGCTGTTCAGTGATCATTGTAGTGACAAGCATGGACCTGCTTCCCGCTGCTGTCACACTGATGTCCGTATATCTTCATTATACAAGATTTTAAAGAATCTATGAGTTTGCTTTGTCACCCTTCATTCCATTTCTTTCATTTATGTATGTGGCAGTATCACACGCATGGCGCAGTGAGTAACCGGACGTTATGGATCCCAAGAAGACAACTGCCATTGCTGTTTACTTCTTGTCTCGCACATTGGACCCCTTACAGTGACTCAAGATATTAACCCTTAAACGCCGAAGCGGTAAAAATCAAAACCTCTCCCGAATGCCAGGGCCGGTTTGGAGTGAGCGCGGAAGCGGAAAAAATATTTTTTTCAAAAAATCACAGCGTGCTTAGTTTTCAAGATTAAGAGTTCATTTTTGGCTCCTTTTTTTTCATTGCCTGAAGTTTAGTATGCAACCATCAGAAATTATAAAAATTATCATTATCATATATAAATAATGCGATATATGATAGCGCAGAAACGAAATTTCATATATAATTGTATTCAAATCGCGCTGTGCGCAAAACGGTTAAAGGTAACAAGTTACTTTTTTTTCGTTGTAATGTAATCTAAATTGCGATCTTTTTGGTATATAACACATTGTAAAACGATAAAAGCAACACAGAGAAAATATTATCACAAAATGATGCATGAATTTGTAACGTGCGGACGTAAAAAAATATTTTTTTTTAAATTCACCATAAATCTAAATATTGTTATAGAGACTTCGAATTTGTTTCAAGATGAAATTAAATGATGGAATATTACGATACTGTAAGAGTTTTAGCTTACAATTGCAGTTTCGACCATTTCCGACGAAGTTAAAATGACCAAATGTCAAAATTTTTTTTATAAATTTTTTTTTTATATGCAATTATTTCGGAAATTACAAAAGCTACAACATTCAAAAATATTTTTTCGTTTTATTCTCCATGATATTGCGCACATTTTCATATATAAAACTCTATGAAATGCCTAATATGAAAGGAGCAAATTTTCCGAAATGCGATGTACGCAATTCGGAGATTTTATGGCGGAGAATCCGCGCACGGAGGGAAGGAAAGTTTTTTTCATAAATTCACCATAAATCGAAATATTGTGCTAGAGACTTCCAATTTGTTGCAAAATGAAGGTAAATGATTGAATATTACTAAAATATAAGCGTTTTAGCTTACAATTGCGTTTTTCGACCATTTCGGTAGAGTCAAAGTTGACCGAACGTGGTTTTTTTCTATTTATCGTGATTTATATGCAAATATTTTCGAAAATGAGAAAAGCTACACCAATTCATTATTTTTCGTTGTATTCTACATGAAAGTGCGCACATTTTCATATACAAAACTTTATGTAACGGCTAATTTAAAATGGTGCAAACATTACCACAATCGCACATATGATTTTTTCGGAAGAGTTACCGCGCGGACGTAAGGAAAATGTTATTTTTTTCATAAATTCACCATAAATCGAAATATTGTGCTAGAGACTTCCAATTTGTTACAAAATGAAGGTAAATGATTGAATATTACTAAAATATAAGAGTTTTAGCTTACAATTGCGTTTTTCGACCATTTCGGTAGTCAAATTGACCGAAGGTTGAAAATTTGTCACTTATCATTTTTTATATGAAAATATTTCAAAACTGATAAAAGCTACAACCATGGGTTGTTTATAGTTGTATTGTGCATGAAATTGCGCACATTTCCATATATAAAACTTTATGTAACAGCTAATTTTAAAATGGTGCAAACATTACCACAATCGCATGTATGATTTTTTTCGGAAGAGTTACCGCGCGGACGTAAGGAAAAAGTTTTTTCATAAATTCACCATAAATCGGAATATTATGCTAGAGACTTCCAATTTGTTGCAAAATTAAGGTAAATATTGTTTGAATATTCCTACAATATAAGCGTTTTAGTTTACAATTGCGTTTTTCGACCATTTCGGTAGAGTCAAAGTTGACCGAAGGTTGAAATTTTGGCACTTATCGTTATTTATATGGAAGTATTTCAAAACTGATAAAAGCTACAATCATGAGTATTTTTTTGTTGTATTCTAAATAAAATTGCGCACATTTTCATATATAATACTTCATGTAACGGATAATTTAAAACGGTGCAAAAATTATGTCAAAGTGACGAAATAATTTCAGAGATGTGTCACTGATACTTTTTAGTGCGATAAGAAAGAAATTCGCGCTTGCGCGCCTGCGTAACGATTGTAAACAAAACAACGCCTTGATCCGTGAACTCCCAGCATCCCCCAAGGTGCGTGATTCAAAAGCTTTCGGCTGGTAGGCCTATAAGTATTTTTCTGCGAATTTTTAAAAAAAACTTTTTTGAGTCGACGTATGGTACGTCCATTCGGCATACGGGAGACATTTTGACTCGACGTTTAATACGTCCATTCGGCGTTTAAGGGTTAACGACAGTTTACTACAGTGTCTCCAAGAGTTATACAGTGTTTGTGCAGTGCAAGGTTAGAGTGGCAGTGTGTTATAGTGTTGTGTTGTATTATATTAAAGTGTCCTTGCCAACCTTTCCTCAGGACATTTGAACTCAAGCGCCTGTTTTTTTGGCAGCCCCATTATACGTCCTCCCTCTCTCGTGCACCAATGGTGACTGAGGCCCGAGGTGCTCGCCCAGATGCATGCTCACCCCACCCACCTCCCCTCTGGTCGCAAGTTTGCAACCCAAACACTCACTCACCCTACCCAACTGCCGCTTATTTCACAAGCGCACTGACAAACATTGTAATTTTTAAATATCCAAAGTGCTTTCTTTTGCTTATATACAGCGACTTGGATATTTTTCTGGCATTCTACAGATTTCAAGCTCTCTTACAACACCGAACATGATATGGCTCAGCAAGAAGAAAAGCTAATTGATTTAATGGATCAGACAGAGGATCAGACAGCAGATCAGACAGCGGATCAGGTAGAGGATCAAACAGAGGGTCTGATGAGAGACGAGGTACCTGTGCACCTCCCCACTGCTGATGAAGATACCAGCACCACTCTCCCTCCTCCCCTGACTCCCAATAGGTCAGGAGACCAGAATAATGACATACTTCATCGTATACACTTTCTGCAGCGTTCCAGCATGCAAGAGCAAGACCAGCGACGACAAGAGGAGCAGAACTTCAGACTACAGATGGAGCAATCAAGTCAGGAAGACAACCAGCGGTTCATGTCTCTTTTCTCCTTGCTATCAAGACAGATTGCGGCATCGCAACCCCTGCAACCTAACCCCATGACTGCACTTCCTGTTACACCTGTTCCCCCAACCCCTGGCTTCTCAGCGCATACACCTACAATTTCTAGCAAGCCTACTGTCTGTCCCCACCTCTCCTGCAACAAGATGCAACATATCAAGCGTTTCTCCAATGGAGACTCCGTTTTGAGGACTATGCAGCATTAGTTGGACTTGATGGATTACATCAAACTTCCCAGCTGATTCACCTGAGAACTTGCATTTCCCTGGACGTCCAGTGCCTGCTTACACTGGGCATCCCTACCAACACATCACTTTCCCTTACAGAGGTGTTGGATACACTGCAAAAGCACTTTCGCTCCCTCAGAAATGAAGCCTTACGACGCAGGGAATTGTTGTCCTGCAAACAGGCTGTCAGAGAATCGTTTGCAGACTACTACGCACGCCTCAAGGATCTCGCTGTTGAAGTGGACATATGCACTGGCAACCCCACCTCCTACACGAACGGCAATTGCAGATAGTAATTTTGATGGGTGTGAGAGACGAAAAGTTAATACAATGTCAGGCAGAGGTGTAAAAAAACGTAAGGATTAATTCATTAGATCACTTAGAGGACTACCTTAGATGTCGGAATAGAAGATAGCAGCAAATTCGCGAGAGTTCAGCAAGGAAGAGCTAGAGTAGGAGCAGTTCAGAATTGGAAGACAGAATGCCTAATTTGTTTGCTAATTTCTTGACCAAGCTCACTGAAATAGAGATAGCAGTGGCAGCATAGGTTATACTAATCGTTTTCTTTCAGAACCAGCCCTAATGGGTGCCAGGGGTCATGAAGATCCAAACCAAACGGGTTGGAACTACGGTCCCCCGGTGAGGAACAGGCAGATTATTATTATAAGAATAGTTTAACCAGACCACTGAGCTGATTTTCAGCTCTCATAGGGCTGGCCCGAAGGATTTGATAAAATGCCAGGTCTAGGCCAAAGGCCAGGAACTGGGACCAAATAGGTCATCTAGTATAATACTTAATAAATTAAAATTAGGTAAAGAAAATGCACAGAGGCATAGGCTTTCATACTAGAATACAAACAGGCATTAAATACATTTACTCACATTTCCATACATACTAAAAATGTTATTAAAATTAACAAATAGTCAAGAAACTTAAAAATTTGATCTAAAATTCATTAATTGCTCTGAGGTTTTTGTATATATACTTATTTTTATATTTTATCAATTAAATCAGAGTTTCTTAGAAACGTCATAATCGGAACGACTGAAAATGTTTGAAAGATTCTGACAAAATATCTTTTAATGCTTTTTACTTCCAAAAGTGACAGTCTCTGCTGGTCATACTTTGGACAATGACACAATATATGTCTGACAGTTATCAATTCCTTGCACTCTGAGCACTCTGGAGCAGGGTCACGTGGGCTGCTCATTAAGTCCGCCCATGTGTCAGACGAGTGTGGCCTATACGTAAACGTGTCAGGATTACTTGTGTGTGTTCTCTCTGATATATGGAGCTCCATTTCGTAATGTCAGGTTTTATTTGTTTTAATTTATTACTTTCAGGTTTCTTCGTTCCATATATTTGCATTTATTTACAATTCTTGTTTTTAAATAAGCTACAGTGTCACTAACAGGGATTTTTACATCTGTTCTCATCATGTGGACTGCCTCTTTGGCTGCTTTATCAGCTTCTTCGTTTCACCTTTTATTCGCCGACATGGGCAGGGATCCAACATATTTCAATATTTTTTCCCTTTTTATATAAATTATAGAGTAAAAACTTTATCTGTTGCACAATATTATTTTGGGATTATAACTATTAATGGCTTCTATAGCGCTTCTAGAGTCGCTATAAATCACGAAATTGTTAAGGGAGTGTTCTTTGATTATTCTTATGGCCAATGTTATTGCACATAACTCTGCTGTAAATACTGAAGCATTATTGGAAGCGAGAACTGGCATGTTTTATCCTGGGACACGGCAGCATATCCCACTCCGTATTCTGACTTGGATCCATCTGTATATATTGCATAATGTGGACCTTTTTGGTTTTATGTGCTTTATTGTATGTTGTTTCTGATGTTTCCTGGGGTATAGGAATACTTCTTTGATAGAAATTTAATTTTGTGCAAATGTTTATTTTATTCATAATCCAAGGAGGAGGTAGTTTTACTATTGGAGGTAGTTGGATATTTATATTCAGTGACTCAAACAATCTTCTTGATCTAACTTGGCCAAACGGGTCGGTGAATGATTGTTAATAAATACATCCCTTAGTTCAAATAATTTTTTGGTTTTTTGGTTGTGAATCACTTGACTGAATTCTTAGGGCACTTTTCATCGTTACTAAACATCTCTATGGAGAGAGAGAGGTAGTTCACCACATTCTACCTGTAAAGAAGAGGTTGGTGATGATTTAAAACTCCTGTACATATTCTAAGTCCTTCATTATGAACTGGGTCCAAAATTTTCAGTACTGCGTTTGAAGCTGAGCCGTATATTTCACTTCCGTATTAATGATAGACAACACTGTTGCTTTATATAGTAATGTAAGGGTTTGTCTGTCAGCTCCCCAATTAGTGTTTGATAATTTTCTAATTAGATTTCAATGCTTTTTTACATTTCTTTTGACTTTCCACATATGTTATGTGGGCTTTCCAGTTCAAGTGAGTATCAAATACTAAACCTAAAATTTTGCAGTCTGGCCAATTTGTATACTTTGATTTCTGATTTTCAAATCTATTTCTTCACCTTTCTTCCATCTTTTATCTTTATAAAATATTACTGCTTGAGTTTTACTTATGGACAATCTAAAATCCTACAGATGAGGTCCATTTCATCTATTTTTATTATAGATTTGTTAATGATGCGCTCTGCATGTTTAATGCGAGATGCTGAATAATAATATGGCAAAATCATCCATATAAAGGTTGCTTTTAATTCCCGCCGGTGGGCAGATTTTATTAATTTCATTAATTGCTAAGGTAAAAGTAAATAGTGTGCCACTAAGGACACTTCCTTGTGGAACACCACAATTTAAGTGGAATGTTCTGGACAAAGCATCATCAATTTTTCACCTGAAAACTTCGATTTGTTAGAAAACTTTGGATACATGGTAAATGTCCACGAACGTTGTTGTTTTGTAATGCTTTTAAAATAGGATACCTCCATGTAGTGTCATAAGCCTTTTCTATGTCAAAAAAGACTGCCACAAGTTATCTGTTTTCGTTCAAATCCTCTGCGTATATGGTCTTCTAGGATAGAGAGAGAATCCAATGTGACCTGTTACACGTGGACCCAAAACTGAGTGGGAGTTAAAATTTTGTTTTCTCGAATGTGCCATGTTAGTCGAGCATTTACCATTCTTTTCAAGTAATTTGCATAAGCAACTTGTTAGAGATATTGGTCTGTAATTATTAATATTGCTAGGATCCTTTCCAGGTTTGGGGATAGGAATTATTATAGCTTACGCACTCATCAGGAAATAAAATTTCTAAGCCATAATAAAGATTATAAAATTGTAATAAGTATGACTTTGCAAAGCGGAGCTAAGTGGTCCGATCATCTCAAAGCAAATATTGTCACCTCCAGGAGCAGAATTTATTGCTGTTTCGAGAGAGGCATATTTCGCCAACTCTTCCATATTAATTAAATTTTCTATTATAATATATATCTTGTGTTTTCGAAATTTATTGTTATTAGTTCTTCATTATTTTTTCTTTTTTTTTGTGCGGAAGTGCTCATCTAAATTTTTATCGCTACTTACATTAGCTAAGTTTTCTCCTATTATATTATTACTTACTTTCTTTTGGATCAAGTATTCTTTTTCCATCTTTCAATATGGCATGTCTAGGTGGTTTAACTTGGGTACCATTTATTTTTCTGAATTTTTCCCATATTTTTTGTATGGGAGTAGTTATTAGAGAGATCTGATACATATTTCCTCCCATGAAATTATTCTTCCTTGAATTACTTCCCTTTTAAATTTTGCAGATATTTTTTGTATACAGGCTTTAATGTATCGATTTCTAATAATAATATAGTCATTTTTTTGTAAAGTTCCTTCTAATATTGGCAATGTTTTGTTATTATTTTTATTTGAACGTTTCTATTTAAATTATCTAGCCGTCTCCCTATTGAGTGTTTTATATTAATTAATTCTGTTAGTTTATCAGACCACCAAGGGACTTTGTGCTTTGTTGGATGGGGCTTTGACTTTGGTATTGCTTGATCAGCAGCCTTTTTAATGAAATCAACGAGAATTTTGTTAGTTTCATTATTGGTCTTCTAAATATTCAAATGGTTGGATATTTCTCGTGTGCATTTCATATTTCTCCCAATCTGCTTTATTAATGTTGTAGTGAGGAACATGTTTTGCAGGATTATTATGTAATAAGGATATTAATATTGGGAAATTATCACTGGTGTGCAAGTCATCAACTATATTCCAATCTATTCTGTCAACTATATTTGGTTGTACAAAGAGTAAGGTCTACTGAAGAAAATGTTCCATGTGTTTTTTGAAAAATATGTACTAATTTCGTCATCATTTATACAGCACATGTCGTTTGACTCCATGAACTCTTCAATTTTACTCCCTGTTCTATTTTGAGATTGTACAGTTACAGTCCCATATCGGGTTGTGAGCATTAAAATCCCCTACTATCAATGTAGGTTCTCTGGCATTGTCAAACAAATCCATAAGTTTTTCTATGTCATAATTTTTGTTAGGTTGGTTATTGTATATGTTATAAATTACATAGTTATAGTTTTTTTATTCGTATTTTGATGCTTGATATTTGCAAGTCAGCAAAGTTTACAGGTACCCTGTCATAACATGACTTTGTTATGTACATATATAGCAGTACCTAAATTTCCTTCTTCTCTAGATGTAGATACTAAGGTATATTTACCAATTGTTGATACTGTTTTATTAACATGTTTTTGTAAACATATCATTGGTTCGTATTCTTTCAGTAAGCGTTGTAATTCTCCCAAATGTAATCTGGTCTGGAGAACCATTTATGTTCCATTGTATTATATAATTATTGAAAATATTATGTTAAGTGTGTTCAAGCATTACTTTCTGTTGGTGGTTTTATCTATTTGCATTTTTCTAAAATTTTATTACGAAATTTTATTTGTTTTCTGATTACTACTTATATGTCCAATGCACATACAGCCTTTTTTGTGAGTCTCTAGACTAGTGGTTTCTTTACTTCTACATTTTATAAAATTTCGTATAGTGTTTGTTACTGTCTTTTGTTATGTTTTCTGTCTTTGTTGCATAATTCGATGAAACATTCATTACATCCACATGTGTTTTTTATGTGTCCTCTTTTTTTCATTTACTCTTAAGTGCACCAATTACCCTGGTGATGGGGTAATCTCTTTCTCCCTTCACATAATCATTTTTGTCTATGGTGTTCTCCTCTATAATTTCTTTATTTATTGTTCTTTCTGGGTATTTCCATCCATTTCTTTTATTATTACTTTAGGAGACAATGGTAGTTCTTATTTTCTGGTCTGTGCACTTTTTTTGGATCCTTGTCTTTGCTTTAACAGATACCTCTCTAATAATTGTTGGCTTTTGGTTTTGGGTGGAGTTCTCTCTAAAGGCCTTTTTTTATCTTTAGCTACCAGCTCATAACTATCTCGTGATGTTTCAGTGATACATGTATCATTTTCTTGTGTTTCCATTTCCCTTAATATCTCAAATGAATTTGAACATATATCTGCACAAGTTTCTTGGTTTCTTGCTATATTAGTTTCTTGTAAAGTTATTTTTTCTTCTGATTTATCTACTGGGGGTTTGTTACTTGAATTCCATTTTCGTTTCATTCCTTGAGCTCCAATGCAGTAGAGAACATTTGCTTCCTAGCGGGATCATGCATCCCTCTAAACTCTCAACTCTAGTTTGGCTTCTCTAATTGGCATTCCTGATCTTCTCCTGAAGTAATTTTTAATTCTGTGTTGTATTATAATAATCATACCACTCCTTTAGACACCTAGCATGGTGCTTTTTGGCCACAGTTCACACATTTTGGTTCACCACACTTCGACTGTGTGGTGTGTTCGTCGGATCCACAATACGCACATATAGATTTATTTCTGCAATTTTTCCCTGTATGTCCATATTTACTACAGTTTTGGCACAGTAGTGGCTTTGGAACATACGGCCTCAGTTCTCTGTTTTGGCCCATGATTTTAATTTTGAAAGGCAATTCTTGGCCTTCAAATTTTATTTTTGCTATTCTCAATGTATTTTCCTTATTTTGTCTACTGGCTAAACTGTATATTTCACAATCTTGCACATTGTTGTACCTTTTTTTAAGGGAATCCAGCAAAATATTTTTCTCTAATGGCTCTTCACTTTTTAGGAAGTACCCACAGTACCCTGTACACTGTTCATATTTCCAAAGAAACCTCATAATCACATGAGTTAATAAAAATAAAATGGAAAAGTAAATCCACAGTAATATGTCTGATCTGTTATTTAAAATACAAAGCAGAGAGCTTTCGAAGACCTGCACGGTCCTCCTTGTCAATCTGAATACAATTACTAACAGTGACCATACAAGAACTCTTTTGTTTTTTGACTAGTTTACAAATAGCCTGTTTTGATGATGTAGTTGGCTCTTCACGTTATCCCCTCGTTCTCCAACGGCAAACAAGCTAATCGCCTAGATCTTCGAAGTGGCGGTTCGTCTCTTGAATCGTTTGATGTGTTGTCCATAGCAGCTTGGGCGCCTGCAACTAGGGACACGGGATGGGTCTCTGTTACCTGAACGAAAGAAGAAGATGAGGCAGCGGCAGTATCAGAGGTGCTAGATTATTGGTGTTATTACATGCAACCTATATCTGTTATAATCTCTGATAAACTGACAACAAATTATTTCATTTAAAATAAAATCTTTCTTGCGTAAAGGCTTTATTGCCTTCCATAGAGAGACCCCTGTTAATAATTGCTCCTTCAACTAACCTTCTAATACCTGTATCCTTACTATTGAAAATTACTTTTGACTCGCTCCAATTAATGCGGTGATCGTCATTTAAACTATGAGAGACTAGTGCATTATTCTCAGCATGCAAATTATAAGCTCTTTTGTGTTCATTGATTCTGATTGGTAGTCCCCTCCCCACTTTCTCCGTAATTTTCTTTATTATCGCAATCCCGACAAGGTATTTCATAAACACACCAAATTTCTTTGTTAAAGCTTTGGTTGGAGTTATTATTTTGCATGAGACAGCCTTTAAGTGTATTCTTATAGTTGAATACAAGTTGACCTTTTCTTCACCTTTTTCATTACTGTTTTCTAATATTATGTAAGTTTGGGATTAAATGGTAAGGTTAGATACTTTTTTGATTCTTTTTTGTATTCATATTGACTTTTTATATAGAAAATCCTTTGGCTTTAGTGAAGGCATTATTTATGAATTTTCTGGATAGCATAATTTTCCAAAAACTTCTTTTATATGATTAAATTCGCTGTCATATAATTCAGGATCACATATTTTCAAGGCTCTTTAGGATGATCATTATATTTTGCTTTGTTTACTTCATTATTATGAAAAGAATAGAAGTGGACATAAGCTTCAGCATTAGTCACTTTTCTGTAAACACTAAATTTAAAACTAAATGTAATAGGGTCCATGGTATAAACCAACCAAAACATCCAGAAAGGGCAGCTTATTTTCCACTTCATATTCTACTGTAAATTGAATGGAAGGTAGTATGCTATTGGCAAATCTCAAAAACTGTTCGAAGTCTATTTGATTACCTTGGAAAATTACGAAGACATCGTCGACATATCTGACCCAAATGAGTGGTTTTAGATTTGGATCACATTTGGAGAGGATTTCAGTTTCTACAAATTCCATGCATAAATTTGCAAGTATGGGGATAAGGGTGAACCCATGGCTACGCCAAATTTTTGTTTATAGCCTTCATTGTTGAATGAAAATATTGTGGATGAGACACATAAGACGAATCAAGTCTAAAAAACTGTTTTCTGTAGGAATAGGGAAGTTAACATTTCCAATTTCTGACTGTTCTTTTAATTTTGTAAGGACAAACTCAAGAGGCACATTAGTGAAAAAGTGCCGTAACAGTCTAGACTAATCATTTTTCCTCTTACATTACCCAGTGTCCTAAGCTGTCTATAAAGTTACTTGAATGAAGTAAGTGAGCATTAGAAAAGGTGCCTAATAATGGCTGAGCTGTTCGGCTAACCACACAGCCATAACAGATTGTGGCGAATTACAAGTAGCTATAATGGGACGTAGAGGGCATCCTGTTTTATGAAGTTTTGGTATGCCGTAAAAGTAAGGGAGACTCGGCATTTTCTTTGATATTTTTACTCAAAACTAACTGTTTTTGTTCAGTCACCGTGAGGGTATTGGCTATTTTCCGCACGTCTCTATTGAATTTCATTTGTAGAGAGGTTACCGACGGCAACTCTGACAATTTAGTATAAGTATTATCGTCACTTAGTAAGTCATTTGCTTTCGAATTGTATGTATTAGTATCCATAATCACCAGTGACCCACCCCCTTTATCAGCTTTCATTATTCTGATGTCTTTGTTGTCTTTTAGATTTAAAAGGGCTATTTGTTTGTCTTTTCGTTAAAATACTGTTCTGTTTACCCAGATGATTATCTAATAAAATACCTTTTAAAAAATTCAATTGAAAATCATTATGTCTGAAATTAAAATAATTTATATTGCTAATGCCCTGTAACAAGTCGTGTTTACTTGTTCCTAAACAACAGCTCAAACCCAAACCCAATAATTCTTTTTGTTCTTTAGTGATAGCAAGGGAAGATAAATTGGTAATGTGACTATTCCTTGGGTTCCCCCCACCCCCCGATTTTTGTCCAAACAGTCTTGTCAATCAATCTTTTTAGTTTATTGTTTAACTTGGAATTATGTGCCACACCCTGTACAAAGCCACCTCACCTGCATTTCGTTGGCGCCCTCAAACCTAGCTGATTGGAGAAGTTCTTCTAGAGCCGCCATCCTGTCTTCTCAATCCCAAATGTGCAGATTCTACTTCCCATGCCGTCTCCTTGACCCTGTCCTCAAGAAACATTCGCTGGTACTCTGGGAATTCCTCGCCTCCAAATGACTTGTAACTGATGCGACCATAAGTTCTTGGCACTACGTGTTCTTGTAAACAGTTTTTTCAAGAATTTAAGCTGGTTTTTCTTTTTGATGAAAGAAGTCCACCTTCCTACTAGCTTCCTATATTCACAGAGTTCTTGTTGGTTATGAAAAATCACCGATGTCCGTTCCATGAGTGTAGACGTGGATAAAAATTCAAAGAAACCTCATAATCACATGAGTTAATAAAATAAAATGGAAAAGTAAATCCACAGTAATATGTCTGATCTGTTATTTAAAATACAAAGCAGAGAGCTTTCGAAGACCTGCACGGTCCCTCCTTGTCAATCTGAATACAATTACTAACAGTGACCATACAAGAACTCTGTTTTTTGACTAGTTTTACAAATAGCCTGTTTGATGATGTAGTTTGGCTCTTCACGTTATCCCCTCGTTCTCCAACGGCAAACCAGCTAATCGCCATAGATCTTCGAAGTGGCGGTTACGTCTCTTGAATCGTTTGATGTGTTGTCCATAGCAGCTTGGGCGCCTGCAACTAGGACACGGGATGGGTCTCTGTTACCATGAACGAAAGAAGATGAGGCAGCGGCAGTATCAGAGGTGGCTAGATTATTGGTGTTATTACCCATGCAACCTATATCTGTTATAATCTCTGATAAACTTGACAACATTATTTCATTTAAAATAAAATCTTCTTGCGTAAAGGCTTTATTGCCTTCCATAGAGAGACCCTGTTAATAATTGCTCCTTCAACTAACCTTCTAATACCTGTATCCTTACTATTGAAAATTACTTTTTTTGACTCCGCTCCAATTAATGCGGTGATCGTCATTTAAACTATGAGAGACTAGTGCATTATTCTCAGCATGCAAATTATAAGCTCTTTTGTGTTCATTGATTCTGATTGGTAGTCCCCTCCCACTTTCTCCGTAATATTTCTTATCGCAATCCAGACAAGGTATTTCATAAACACCAATTTCTTTGTTAAAGCTTTGGTTGGAGTTATTATTTGCATGAGACCAGCCTTTAAGTGTATTCTTATAGTTGAATACCAAGTTGACCTTTTCTTCACCTTTTTCATTTACTGTTTTTCTAATATTATGTAAGTTGGGATTAATGGTAAGGTTAGATACTTTTTTGATTCTTTTTGTATTCATATTGACTTTTTATATAGAAAATCCTTTTGGCTTTAGTGAAGGCATTATTTATGAAATTTTCTGGATAGCATAATTTTCCAAAAACTTCTTTTATATGATTAAATTCGCTGTCAATATATTCAGGATCACATATTTTCAAGGCTCTTAGGATGAAATTTATCATTATATTTTGCTTTACTTCATTATTATGAAAAGAATAGAAGTGGACATAAGCTTCAGCATTAGTCACTTTTCTGTAAACACTAAATTTAAAACTAAATGTAATAGGGTCATGGTATACCAAAACATCCAGAAAGGGCAGCTTATTTTCCACTTCATATTCTACTGTAAATTGAATGGAAGGTAGTATGCTATTGGCAAATCTCAAAAACTGTTCGAAGTCTATTTGATTACCTTGGAAAATTACGAAGACATCGTCGACATATCTGACCCAAATGAGTGGTTTTAGATTTGGATCACATTTGGAGAGGATTTCAGTTTCTACAAATTCCATGCATAAATTTGCAAGTATGGGGGATAAGGGTGAAACCCATGGCTACGCCAAATAAGCTGCCCTTTCTGGATGTTTTGGTATACCATGACCCTATTACATTTAGTTTTAAATTTAGTGTTTACAGAAAAGTGACTAATGCTGAAGCTTATGTCCACTTCTATTCTTTTCATAATAATGAAGTAAAGCAAAATATAATGATAAATTTCATCCTAAGAGCCTTGAAAATATGTGATCCTGAATATATTGACAGCGAATTTATCATAAAAGAGTTTTTGGAAAATTATGCTATCCAGAAAATTTCATAAATAATGCCTTCACTAAAGCCAAAAGGATTTTCTATATAAAAAGTCAATATGAATACAAAAAAGAATCAAAAAAGTATCTAACCTTACCATTTAATCCCAACTTACATAATATTAGAAAAACAGTAAATGAAAAAGGTGAAGAAAAGGTCAACTTGGTATTCAACTATAAGAATACACTTAAAGGCTGTCTCATGCAAAATAATAACTCCAACCAAAGCTTTAACAAAGAAATTGGTGTTTATGAAATACTTGTCTGGATTGCGATAAGAAATATTACGGAGAAAGTGGGAGGGGACTACCAATCAGAATCAATGAACACAAAAGAGCTTATAATTTGCATGCTGAGAATAATGCACTAGTCTCTCATAGTTTAAATGACGATCACCGCATTAATTGGAGCGAGTCAAAAGTAATTTTCAATAGTAAGGATACAGGTATTAGAAGGTTAGTTGAAGGAGCAATTATTAACAGGGGTCTCTCTATGGAAGGCAATAAAGCCTTTACGCAAGAAGATTTTATTTTAAATGAAATAATTTGTTGTCAGTTTATCAGAGATTATAACAGATATAGGTTGCATGGTAATAACACCAATAATCTAGCCACCTCTGATACTGCCGCTGCCTCATCTTCTTTCGTTCAGGTAACAGAGACCCATCCCGTGTCCCTAGTTGCAGGCGCCCAAGCTGCTATGGACAACACATCAAACGATTCAAGAGACGAACCGCCACTTCGAAGATCTAGGCGATTAGCTGGTTTGCCGTTGGAGAACGAGGGGATAACGTGAAGAGCCAACTACATCATCAAACAGGCTATTTGTAAACTAGTCAAAAAACAGAGTTCTTGTATGGTCACTGTTAGTAATTGTATTCAGATTGACAAGGAGGACCGTGCAGGTCTTCGAAAGCTCTCTGCTTTGTATTTTAAATAACAGATCAGACATATTACTGTGGATTTACTTTTTCCATTTTATTTTATTAACTCATGTGATTATGAGGTTTCTTTGAATTTTTATCCACGTCTACACTCATGGAACGGACATCGGTGATTTTTCATAACCAACAAGAACTCTGTGAATATAGGAAGCTAGTAGGAAGGTGGACTTCTTTCATCAAAAAGAAAAACCAGCTTAAATTCTTGAAAAACTGTTTACAAGAACACGTAGTGCCAAGAACTTATGGTCGCATCAGTTACAAGTCATTTGGAGGACGAGGAATGGGGGGTCCCAGAGTACCAGCGAATGTTTCTTGAGGACAGGGTCAAGGAGACGGCATGGGAAGTAGAATCTGCACATTTGGGATTGAGAAGACAGATGGCGGCTCTAGAAGAACTTCTCCAATCAGCTAGGTTTGAGGGCGCCAAACGAAATGCAGGTGAGGTGGCTTTGTACAGGGGTGTGGCACATAATTCCAAGTTAAACAATAAACTAAAAAGATTGATTGACAAGACTGTTTGGACAAAAATCGGACAGAATAGTCACATTACCAATTTATCTTCCCTTGCTATCACTAAAGAACAAAAAGAATTATTGGGTTTGGGTTTGAGCTGTTGTTTAGGAACAAGTAAACACGACTTGTTACAGGGCATTAGCAATATAAATTATTTTAATTTTCAGACATAATGATTTTCAATTGAATTTTTTAAAAGGTATTTTATTAGATAATCATCTGGGTAAACAGAGAACAGTATTTTAACGAAAAGACACAAACTAGCCCTTTTAAATTTAAAAGACAACAAAGACATCAGAATAATGAAAGCTGATAAAGGTGGGTCACTGGTGATTATGGATACTAATACAATACAATTCGAAAGCAAATGACTTACTAAGTGACGATAATACTTATACTAAATTGTCAGAGTTGCCGTCGGTAACCTCTCTACAAATGAAATTCAATAGAGACGTGCGGAAAATAGCCAATACCCTCACGGTGACTGAACAAAAACAGTTAGTTTTGAGTAAAATATCAAAGAAAATGCCCGAGTCTCCCTTACTTTTACGGCATACCAAAACTTCATAAAACAGGATGCCCTCTACGTCCCATTATAGCTACTTGTAATTCGCCACAATCTGTTATGGCTGTGTGGTTAGCCGAACAGCTCAGCCATTATTAGGCACCTTTTTCTAATGCTCACTTACTCATTCAATAACTTTATAGACAGGCTTAGGACACTGGGTAATGTAAGAGGAAAAATGATTAGTCTAGATGTTACGGCACTTTTCACTAATGCTCTTGAGTTTTGTCCTTACAAAATTAAAAGAACAGTCAGAAATTGGAAATGTTAACTTCCCTATTCCTACAGAACAGTTTTTTAGACTTGATTCGTCTATGTGTCTCATCCACAATATTTTCATTCAACAATGAAGGCTATAAACAAAAATTTGGCGTAGCCATGGGTTCACCCTTATCCCCCATACTTGCAAATTTATGCATGGAATTTGTAGAAACTGAAATCCTCTCCAAATGTGATCCAAATCTAAAACCACTCATTTGGGTCAGATATGTCGACGATGTCTTCGTAATTTTCCAAGGTAATCAAATAGACTTCGAACAGTTTTTGAGATTTGCCAATAGCATACTACCTTCCATTCAATTTACAGTAGAATATGAAGTGGAAAATAAGCTGCCCTTTCTGGATGTTTTGTATACCATGACCCTATTACATTTAGTTTTAAATTTAGTGTTTACAGAAAAGTGACTAATGCTGAAGCTTATGTCCACTTCTATTCTTTTCATAATATGAAGTAAAGCAATATAATGGATAAATTTCATCTAAGAGCCTTGAAAAAAAAATATGTGATCCTGAATATATTGACAGCGAATTTAATCATATAAAAGAAGTTTTTGGAAAAAATTATGCTATCCAGAAAATTTCATAAATAATGCCTTCACTAAAGCCAAAAGGATTTTCTATATAAAAAGTCAATATGAATACAAAAAAGAATCAAAAAAGTATCTAACCTTACCATTTAATCCAACTTACATAATATTTAGAAAAACAGTAAATGAAAAAGGTGAAGAAAAGGTCAACTTGGTATTCAACTATAAGAATACACTTAAAGGCTGTCATGCAAAATAATAACTCCAACCAAAGCTTTAACAAAGAAATTGGTGTTTATGAAATACCTTGTCTGGATTGCGATAAGAAATATTACGGAGAAAGTGGGAGGGGACTACCAATCAGAATCAATGAACACAAAAGAGCTTATAATTTGCATGCTGAGAATAATGCACTAGTCTCTCATAGTTTAAATGACGATCACCAGCATTAATTGGAGCGAGTCAAAAGTAATTTTCAATAGTAAGGATACAGGTATTAGGAGGTTAGTTGAAGGAGCAATTATTAACAGGGGTCTCTCTATGGAAGGCAATAAAGCCTTTACGCAAGAAGATTTTATTTTTAAATGAAATAATTTGTTGTCAGTTTATCAGAGATTATAACAGATATAGGTTGCATGGTAATAACACCAATAATCTAGCCACCTCTGATACTGCCGCTGCCTCATCTTCTTTCGTTCAGGTAACAGAGACCCATCCCGTGTCCCTAGTTGCAGGCGCCCAAGCTGCTATGGACAACACATCAAAACGATTCAAGAGACGAACCGCCACTTCGAAGATCTAGGCGATTAGCTGGTTTGCCGTTGGAGAACGAGGGGATAACGTGAAGAGCCAACTACATCATCAAACAGGCTATTTGTAAACTAGTCAAAAACAGAGTTCTTGTATGGTCACTGTTAGTAATTGTATTTAGATTGACAAGGAGGACCGTGCAGGTCTTCGAAAGCTCTCTGCTTTGTATTTTAAATAACAGATCAGACATATTACTGTGGATTTACTTTTCCACTGTTCATATTGTCGTGCTTTCTTATCGTTACTTTTATATTGTCTATGTTCTTTATGGTTAAATAATTTTCAGACTGATTTTTTGTAGTGGTTTCTATTAACCACTCCTGTTCTTTTATTTGTCTAAATGACATTTCTGAGGTTGGGTGCCTACTTAACAAATAATTTTCCAATCTTAATGCTGATATTTTTCTGTCAGTTTCCAAGGTCAAGAACCTTGACCAACTTCCACTCCCAAAGAGGGAGTCGAAGTGAGTCAAGGTTGGGTCAATTCTAAATTTGGTTTTTCTTTGTGGCTTGTATGGTATTAAAGTTTTAATACCAGCCTGTTCTTCATTACCTGGGTTTTCCTTAGAATAGTCCATTGCCATGCCAGAAGTTGTAGGGGTTTTTGTTTTAGTTTCCATATATATAAAGTTTAAATATTTCGTCCAGGATGAGATCCCTCTCACCAAGGAGGCCCAACTGAGGGAGGAGCAATACTGTTACGCTGTGGTAACTGCCCTGGGACACTCACCTGGATATACGCCATACACACAGTGCCTTAAGGGTCGTCAGTCCCATGAGATCGGACCCAGCACTGTGGGCATGGCTTGACATAAAAATTTCCCCTCGCTCGACCACGTCAGGTACTCTAGTTTTACGGGTGGAGTGGCATGCCGTCCAACTCCACCCTCCATCAGGTTAAAAGAGCAGTCAATTCAATATTCCAAAACCATGCCAGGGTCGTCAACGAAAGAAGAAGAAGGGAAAGGGGAAAATTTATTAGGAGGAGGAGTAAAGGAGTTAAAGGTCCCAATGTTCAGTTGGATCCACAGCAGAGAGTGTAGGCGTAAAGGGGCATACTCTCTCTGCAGTGGATCCCTAAGCCCCCCACCTCGTCAAGGAGTTGGGATCAGGGGGAGGAACAGGCAGAATTTAGCAGCAGGATCCATTCAAGGTTTAAGTTCTATGGTTAATGTAAAGTTAGGCCAGGGGCAGACGAGTAGCGATAATAGGTTAAGTAGTTTTTATGAAGATAAGCGCAGGTGAGGTTCCCTCGGGTTCGGACTCCCTTTTAGTGTGAAGGTTCGTCTTTAGAATCATTTTATTTCCTGCTTTTAGTTCTTTGCAACAGGAGGGTTCTAGTCCATGATTAGTCGTTTAGATGTGGTTTCTGATTTGTCTGGTTCTGAAGTTTTGGATAACGCTCCTTCGTCTCCGAAGGTTCCTTTAACCATTAATTTTTCTGTCTGTGGGTAAATTTGGTTAGTCTTGTGGTAGTGGTAATCCTGGTGGTCAGGTTATTGATTTGGCTTTATTCATATATGGTACAGTGATTATTAATATCTGTTAAATCTCTAGGCAATTCATATTGCCTTATGATAATTCAGTACAAGAGAAATTGAATAACATTAACAACAGTAGTCCAGCCTAAAGTATACTCTATACGACTTCGGCATTGTTGGACTGTGTAGGCTTGCCAGCTACTTAATCCAATATTGTATGTATCCTCATGTTATCGTATTTTAAATACTGATATAGCGGTCATATTTTGGTTAGGGATTCAGTCATTCAGCTGATGGCCTATGCGAGTTACGTCGCCTTATTTAACTCATTCTCAGCCGAAATGAATAGAGGAAGTATCGTTATTCCCATAGCGCTTCTTGGCCCTGGTTGGCTAGCTCGAACTGACGTAACTAAGCTTCTCCCCACCTATACCTTGCTTTCGTCTTGCAGAAGTCAAACAGGAAGGCGGTCTTTTAACTATGTTGACATTTTAATATAGCTAATAAAGGGATTTTGACAAAGGAAAAATCTATTTCTGGGCAGTGACCTGTGTCGCCCAGTGAAATGGTTCCTTTAGCACTCATTTCTAGGTATAAATATTGCTAAATATACCAGGGAAAAAAGCTATATGGTAATGCCAGAATATTCTGGCTCGCTCACCTTCATTTAAGGTGTCGGTATGGTATCTGGGGCGAGTGTAACCACTACCAGAGGTCCCCTGCCATTTAGGCTCTTCCTTTCTCAATATCCCTCGTCCACAGAGGAGCTGTTCTAGGCCTCCACTACCGCTACGGCTAGCGCTTTGTTTACCATTCCTGTAGATAGCACCCAAGCTTGGGCCAGATTAGGGTGTGGAAATTAGAGGGTGGGTTTCACTGGGCGACACAGGTCACTACCCAGAAATAGATTTTTCCTTTGTCAAAATCCCTTTTCTTGGCCTAACCTGTGTCGCTCCGTGAAATAGTAACAGAGAATTGGCCCCACCAGCTTGGAAAGTTAGTGTAGATGAATTACTGTAAGGAAATTGAAACTTGTATAATTATTAAATATTATTTAATAAGAGTTATTCAATCTACAAATACTTAATAAATTTCCTTAATACTATGAAGATTTTTAATGATATCCTTAAACTACAGTTCTTATCTACTAATAGGGTTGTATAACCCGACATATAACATTAAATGAATCCTACACCACTAAACAGGTGAGAATCAGGTTAAAGTGTGCAACCCAGTAACAACCGAGCTAAGGTCAAGAATGCTAGCGAGGCAGGTAGGAGAGAGAGATGAGAGAGAGACATAGGCTACTTAGACTAGTTACTACCATGCTATGCAGTGTCAGGGGAAACTGTGTTCCCCGCTGCCACTGCTGGGAATTTAAGGGCCTCTTAAGGATTTTAGGTAGTGGCGTTTAAATACTGTCGGTGATTTCCAGCCTGTATACTTTTTGAGATCGTCAAAGTTCATGTGTTGAAAATAATTAACTGATGTAGTTACCGCCCTGACATCGTGTGCCCGCGGGATTGATTCCGGGTTAGCTTGTTTGATAAAATATAGAATCTGTTGTCTGATTCCTTTTAGGGAGATGGTTCCACCATTTTCCCTAATAAACAAGGGGCCTGAAGATTTCATGGCGGTTCTGTTTAAATAGGCTTTTAGTGAATTAACTGGACATAAGGACAGATCCTGAGGAAGAGGGACAATTTTCCATGGGGCCCACCTATCTTGTGGGTCTTCGTTTTTAGCCAAAAATTGACGATCTGGTAAAAGTAGTAATTCTCCTGATGGGAGGAACTCAATATGGTCTGGTTCCCTAGAAAGGGCCGACAGCTCAGATAGCTCCTGAGGCCAGACTTATTAGGAATAATGTTTTCCCTAGGAGCGTTATATAAGTACATGACTCATTAACAGTGTCTGAAGCTAGCTTAAGGACATCATTTAAGGGGACCGTCCGCTATGTTGTCTATTTTTTTTATTTATTACGCAAAATACATAATTTTCATATATGTTTTAGATATATATAATACCTTCATCATACAAAAATTTCAAGTCATTTGAGCAAAAACTTTTAGTTTTATTAGCAAAAATTATGATTTAAAAAAAAATAGGTAGTGATTTCTCCGCTAATATGACATCAGTTGTATTGAAATTCATACCATAAAAACTGCTTTATATACGGAAAAATTCTGTGTGAAAGAATTTTGATTTTTTTTTTATGATTTTTTTTTTTTTAGTCTAGACACTCAAAAAAAATCTAAAAAAAAAAAGAAAGAAAGAAAGAAAAAATTGGCTCACAAGGAGTTATGGGATTTTTATTCCTCTTTCCAATGATATCTTTCTCTCTAAAATTGGATAATAAATAACCGAGTAATGGCTACCGACATGCGCTTAAGTATGTTTTTGAGTTATGAGCTCCCAAAGATTTGCTATGTAAATTTTCGCGTTTTTCTTATAAAAGTCATAACAACATTATTATAATTACTTTATTTGTACTTTTATTGTTGATTTCTACATCAAGGATCCTGGTTGGTCCTACCCCTAAAAGTGGCATTAATACCCTCAGCGTGACACCAGACAATGATGTTGAAGGCGAGACATGAGACAATGAGGGCAGCTGATAACAATGAATTTTCGTGTTTTTCTTTCAGCGCACTCCTGGCCTTCGCTAATTTTGCTAGCCTTAGTTGCTGAGTAGCCTTCTTGATCTTAGGTAACTTCGGCATTGCTATAAGTTCACTAAGAAGTTATAAAAACAACGTAAATAGCTAGTAACCAAACACAAGTGCCTACGTGCATGTAACTCTTTGACGTCTGTGGCGTAACTGAGTCATTCTCTGAGTCTCGCCTATAAATAACCGCTCTGAGCAACTAGCTTCCCACCCAGTGTCACACTACCTTTCATTGCTACCAGATATATGAGAATTTCGAAAAAAATCTTTAAAAAATTGCTGTATACATGCAAAAATAAACACGCAAAAACGATTCTGTCAAACTCAAGTCATACAGACGACGCAGTTACGATGACCTCATCATTTAAAAACCGCTATATCTTCATTATTTGTAAAAATAATTGGCTGAAACTTCTGGAAAGCATGCACGGCATGTTTCTGCATAGATACAAGTAATAACTCGATTTTTTATTTTATCAAGTTGACATTTCATCCGCCATAGCGGACGGCCCCCTTAAGAACCAGGAGACCGTTCGAGGTCTATCTATCGGTCTAAGTCTAGCACAAGCCCTAGGAATAGAAGAAAAATACGAATCTGTAAGATCAGTATTAAATCCAAATTGGAATATTTTCTTTAGTGCCGATTTGGTTGTAGTAATAGTACTCGCTGCTAACCCTTTCTCGAACAAGGTTCTGAAAAAGATTCGTAGTAATGTTTTGTGCTCCTGTGTCATTCAAGAAGGTGGCTAGCTTCTTCACTGCTGAATCATATTGACGCAGTGTTGATTTTCGTTTATCTGATTCTAGGAACCGGATGTTTTGAGGATCAACGTTGGCATTTCTGTGCCACAAACTTCATGAAGTCCATAAAGTTAGGGCTTTCTAAATTCCTGAGGAAGCGGACACAGTCCGCGTTTGTGCCAACTGCGTCAGTTTGGGATTGGGAATCCGGCGGGGCCGGAGTCCTAATTCCACTAGTAGAGGGAACCAATTGCTCTTGGGCCAGTTGGGAATTACTAGTGCGATCTGACCTTTGAAAGTCCCGAGTTTGTTCAGGACCTTCATTAGTAGGTTCACCAGAGGGAAGAGATAAATTCTTTTCCAGATATTCCAATCTATTGCCATAGCGTCTGTGGCATAAGCCAGAGGGTCCAGGTTGGGGGCCATGTAACATGGTAGTTTGTGGTTCGATTCCGTGGCAAAAAGGTCCACTTGAAGCCCGGTCACCTGTTGGCAGATCCATTTGAATGACCCTCCGTCCAGGGTCCACTCCGACTCCAGCAGAGTAGTCCTTGACAGAGCGTCTGCCACTACATTTCTTACTCCCGCTAGGTGAGTGACCAATAGGTGCCATTGGTTCCTGGCTGCTAGGGCAAATATGGCTATTGTTACGTGGTTTACATGGCTCGACTTGGAACCTCCCCTGTTTATGCAGTGGACTACCACTGCGCTGTCCAATACCAGCTTGATATGGATTTTCTTGGCTGGAAAGAGTTTCTTCAGTGTTAGAAACACTGCCATGGCTTCCAGTACATTGATATGTAGCTGGCGGAATGACACTGACCAGGTTCCCTGTACTTTTTTGTATTGTGAGTATCCGCCCCAGCCGCTCAAGGAGGCGTCTGTATGGACTATTAGGGCCGGCGGAGGAAACTGTAGTGGTACTGATTTCGGCAGACTTGACTTCTGTCCAGGGGTGGAGTCTCTTGCGTAAGATCTCCGGGATACGTGATACTTTGTCCCGGGATCTCCTGTTCGCTCTCGATCGCCAAACTCGATTTATATCTTTTAGCTTGGCTTTCAGTAGTACGTCCGTAACTGATGCAAACTGGAGTGAACCTAGGATTCTTTCCTGGTTCCTCCGGGACGTCTGCTTGTCTTTAAGAAATTGTCTTGTAGCCTTGGCTATTTCTCTCCGTTTTACCGTCGGAATTGATAGAGTGTAAGAGTTTAGGTCCCATTGGATTCCCAGCCACTGAAAATGTGGTGCCGGAGTTAGACAGGACTTGTTCCTGTTTATCTGGAAACCTAGGTGTTCCAGGAACTTTATCACTTTGACCGTCGCCTTGCGGCATTCTTCGACGTCTGTTGCCCATATGAGCCAATCGTCCAGATAGGCTACTAACATTACCCCCTGAGTCCTTAACTCCTGGACTACTGTTTCCGCTATTTTCGTAAATATTCTGGGTGCTATGTTGAGCCCAAATGGCATTACTTTGAAGGAATAAGCCTTCTTTCCTAGTCTGAAGCCTAGGAAGGGGCGGAAGTGTCTTGTTATCAGGATATGATAGTAGGCATCTGTAAGATCTATAGAGGTGGTGACGGCCCCATGGGGAAGTAAGGTCCGCACCTGCGTGACGGTCAGCGTTCGGAACTTGTCGCAATGAATGAATGAGTTTAGATGGGACAAGTCTAGGATTATTCTTAGTTTGTTCGAGTCTTTCTTTGGAACGCTGAACAAGCGCCCTTGAAACTTTAAGTTTTTGACTTGTGACACTATCCTTTTTTGAAGTAATTCTCGGGTATACTCTATCAGTTCCGCCGTTGATCTTTGGTAAAAGGTGTTTGATGGAGGAGGATCTTGTATCCAACTCCATCCCAGACCTTTGGTCACAATACTTTGGGCCCAGGTGCTGAACTCCCACCGATGTCGGAAGAGGTACAGCCTCCCTCCTACCTGAGGAGTCTCACTGGTTGGCGGATGGACGGCCACCACGGGCTCCCCGGAAGCCTTTGCCTCGGTTGGAGGCTCTTCCACCTCTGTGTTGGAAGGCTCCTCTGGCAAAGCTGTTATACCCTTGAAACGCTTCGAGTTTCAAAGGTAGCATTGTAAGCCGGAGAGACGGAGGAGGTCGAAGCCTGGGGTTGTTGCGACGGTTTAGTCAGAAGCACAAACTGCTGTTGCGGTTGTGCTTTTGATGTTGATGGTTGACTCACTTGAGCCACCGGAACCGCCTGGACCATCGTCTGTGGTTGAGAGGATTGGAAGGGTTGAAACTTCCTCAACTTCTTACCTTTGGGATTCGTTCCGGCGAACTCGGATTTCCTTTTAGGAATGAGTCCCCAGCGAATCTTCAGACTCTGGCTCACCCTCACTGCCTCCGCCAAGACTTCGTTAATGGCGGAGTCGGGGAAGAGGTTTGCTCCCCAGATGGAGGATCCAATTAATTTATTTGGTTCATGGCGAATGGATGCTTCTGCCAGAACGTGCTTCCTACAATTCCGCCTTGCTACCACAAAGTCATACAAGTCACATTGTACCATGTGAAGTAATGACTTTCTAAGTACTTTGAACAACGCCTCATCTTCGTAGATGAGCGCCGCCATTTCCGACATGGTGGCGGAGTTGAGGGACCTACTCAGCCTTAATCTGGTGTCATACACGGCCTTGATTAGGCTGTCCGGAAGCCTAGGGAGCCGCTCGCTGAACAGTGTGTTACCACAGTCCGGCGCCAGCTTACCTGCAGAAAAAGTTGCAGGGGCATCTACCCAACAGTCTGTGCTTCCGGGGAGCAGAATGGAAGGCAAATCTGTTTCCCGGAGCTGTGGCATTGGTTTGTCTTCCATGGCTGCTTGCATGGTTAGCTCAGCCACTTTGGATAGACATGGGGTAGGCGTTTCTTCGTTTACCGCGAAGATGGTAAAAGGGCTCTTATGAGCCATCAACTTGGTGTTGACGCACTGCCACTCTGTCAAGTTCCGGAGCCAAGCTTGTTGAGCTTGCTCTCTTGGGAAGATGACTGTTTCTTTGGGGATTTTATCTTCCCTTACCATCGCATCTTCTGTTAGACAGACGTAGCCAATGAAGGGAAACTGGAGCCCCGGAGGATAGAACTCGAAGTCTTCCAAGGGTTGTTACTCTTGAAGGGAGGCAGCTTTGAGGAGTCCGGCATTGGCAGGGGATGAATTACCTGTCCGGACTGAGGCTGTCCTGTTGCCATCGAGTCTCGGAGACCCGCCACTAGGTTCTCCTGAGCAATCATCCTCTTCGATAAGGATTGGATGGACTGGCCTGAGGCTTCAAGCGTGGATGACAGCTGGGAGAACATCTCCTGGAACTTGGTCTGGACCAAGGTTCCTACCATGTCCCCATCTGCTGCTCATACTGCAGAGAATGCCTCTGGGTCAAAGCTAGATACCGGGGTCCTAGCTTTCGGAACCTTTGCTCTCGACCTCTGTTGACGGGGAGTTGCTTTTGCCGTGTCTGCCTCGGGGTTAGGAACCGATGGCTTAGTGACGCGGCTGGTTCCGGACCTTGGCTTAAGCAAGGACTCCTTCATAACCTTAAAGTCAACCGGGTTTTTTACTTTAGGAATCACCGAGGATGACTTTGGTCTAACCGATTGAAGCTTCCCGGCGAATCCCTGGAATGAAGTGGAAGAAGAGAAGTAGGAAGACTGAGATGGGATCAAGAGCAAGCCTTGAGCCCCTAAACTACTTGCCTCACCAACATTCCTACCTTCGCCCTGGTTGTCCACAACCATGGGCTCCCGGTCCAGGTCTAAGGCCGCCACATCTCCGACCACCTCCTCGCCAAAACCCTCCTCCGGCGCGGCCGTGGTCTCTGCCCAGATCCTGACGATGATGGGAGCCGCTACCGCTGCCTCTACTGCCAATGACTTCTTGGCTCCGGGGTAGATGATTCCAGCCATCTCCTCAGAGAGCATGTAGGGCTGAGCCTTCTTGGCATTGCAGCCAAATCCGCCGACCCAGGTCTTCAGGGTAGCCAGTGCCGCGTCCCTGACGGCTTGGATACTCTGTAAGAGGAAGTTATGTCAATTCTTCAACTAAATACTATCCTTAGCCTAGTATGAATCAACACGATATAGTCCATCTGACACTCATTGTATCATTATCAAGAATGGTACATACCGACTCGGAGGTGAGCTCGTTCACGAGACTGTAGCAGACCTCACATCCCTTGTGGTGCCAAACCAACAGATCTCCCACCTTGACCGCACAACCAGCGTGGGTCCTGCACACTACGTGTCCACAGGGCTCTTGGAGGATGGCGGTGCATCCCGTCTCCAAACACTGCAAGATCTGTAAGTCAAATGATACATGAGTATCACTATTTAGACCCACCGGAGGTGTGTCCGGTGGGGCATGCATTATTCTATAGTCATCGGAGGTGACTTCGTTGACAGAATATTTTTACCACTAGGGTATCATGCGTCCTTGTTCTCACCAGCTCCGGGGTCCAGCTCTTGTTCTTGACATGCCTTAAGTATAGGGCTGGTGGAACGGGGCAGGTTAAGTGAAAACTTGTCCTGACTCCCGTGGCGCCGGAGACGTAAAATTTAGTAAATTAAGATTGCGTCTCAAGCCCATTCTCCATTCCTCTAGGGTGAGGGATGGAAAGAGACAATTCAAGACAAGTGAACAAGGCCGATGGGCTAGTGTTAACAAGGTACCTTGGTTTGAAATACCCAGCGGAGTAATAAGTCCGCCGTAGTAAACAAACCGAAGTATAATAAGATAGGATATCTTATTATTTAAAACTAACAGTATATGTATCCAACGTACATAACCACATGTGTACATATATATGTGTGTGCATGCATAACTAACTGATCCAACAGCAGTGGATCGTTACCTATTCCGTGTCTAAATACACCTAGCTATCCCGATACTGGGTCCGGCTTCATGGGAACAGAACGGGGTCGGTAAAACCTAGGCCCACATCTGGTCAGTAAGGAATCAGAGCTATTTGCATAGCCAATACCTTGAAGCCGGGATCCCGGATCCGTCATAGCGGGGGACAGGATTGGTGAAAGAAGACCGTGGATAGGGATATGACAACGTGGGCTGGAGAGCGCACCGCCTGGTCGAGCCAGGTGGCCAGCCAAGGCACGCCCGAGCAGGGCACCCTCCTCACCACTCATACAGAGCATGGCGCGGTGAGCCTACCCCCCGATACGCACTCCCTGCCCACCCCCCCCCCCCCCCCATTAGGCGAGGAACTCGAATCGGCCACGTGGCATAGCGTTGCAAATTTATTTGTACATATCCATCTTCTAACCTTTAACGAAGTCACTGCTAAGAGCTACAGAATAACTATACCCCATTTTCTTTAGTGTAAGCCCTGCAGAAATTGTAATATTATATTTTAAACAATCTGATTAATTTCACTTAGCATTTAAAATATTTGATAGATAGATTTAATAATGATGTTGTTAGAATACAATAAAGTTTTGTACATACTTACCCGGCAGATATATACTTAGCTGGCTTATGTCTCTGACGTCCGACAGAAATTCGAATTTCGCGGCACACGCTGCAGGTAGGTCAGGTGATCTACCCCCCTGCCGCTGGGTGGCAGGAATAGGAACCATTCCTGTTCTAGAACCAGATTTTCTCTTCCACCTGTCTCCTGAGGGGAGGCTGGGTGGGCCATTCATCGTATATATCTGCCGGGTAAGTATGTACAAAACTTTATTGTATTCTAACAATATCATTTTTGTGCATGCAACTTCCCCGGCAGATATATACTTAGCTGATTGACACCCTTGGTGGTGGGTAAGAGACAACTATTTACTGAATAGACAGGTAAACAACATACGTTGTAGGTAATAAAAAAAAAAAAATAAAACCTTGGTTCCTACTTGTTCAGGCGGAAGATTCCATGGCTAATGCCTAGGAATCTGCTTCGCCTCAAGAGCCTCAGCGAGGATGTGACCTATGGCTAAGAGTTCTTGTGGGTCTGTCGATGGGGTCTTATCCATTTACTCGACAGAGCCTCTTACATGACAATATCCTATGCCTAGTGGCATAATTAAGGAGCACAACACCGATCCCGATTCACCCTGAAAAATTCCCTTTAAAACACCGAGGCGGGTTAGGTAATTTTTAAGTTGAAAAGAGTTATCCCCAAACTCCTTTCAAACAACCCAAAGAAAAAACACGACGTTAAATAAAATTTAACTCACTAGTTAAGGATCAGTATCGGCTCCCTATCCCAGCAATGTATCCGCAGACACGTATCAACCAAGAGAGAAGGATCTCTCGTAGGTTATCTTGACATCCTTCGGATATGGGAAGTCAACACAGAGTTGCATCTCCCGTATGTGGACAGCTAATATGTCCTTATGACATATTGTTAAGGAAAGAACAAGAATTCAGAAAAGCTCGCACTTCATGCGCTTTTAATTCTCAGCTGTTTGAAGGATTCATCAATGCACTTGTCAAGTGCTTAGGAGATCACATTGTCCTCGAAGAAGGCCAGGGCATTCTTTGATATAGATCTCTTCTGGGTGAAGCCTGGAGCCTGGCTAGCGCTTCGTGCCTGGCAGGCGCCTAGCGCCTGTCTAGCGCCTCGCGCCTGGCCCCCCCCTGGGAGTTTTCCTTGCGCCTGAAAATGGCGCCTAGAGCCTGGCTGGAGCCTCGCGCCTGGCCCTGGCACCTTGCGCCTGGCTGGCCGCCTGATTGGCTCCTCCCTCCTGGCTAGCGCCTCGCGCCTGGCTGGAGCCTTGCGTCTGGCTGGCGCCTTGCGCCTGGAGCTTGGCAGAAGACTTCATGATTACTGTCTATGAGTCTGCATGCCTCAAGAGTTTCAGCGAGGTAGGGACCTATGACTGACAAACCCTTCTGGATCATGTCAATGGGGGCTAGCCCGCTTACACGACAGAGCCTTCTCGGATCGTGCCAATGGGGGCTGACCCAACTTACATGGCAGAGCCTACCTGTATCATATCAATGGGGACTAGCCCTCTTACATGACAGAGCTTTAGGTTTCTCTTTACTGGAAGGAGCCTTTGCGCCTGGATGGATCCTCAATCCTGACTGGAGCCTAGCCTTGAAGGAGCCTGGCACCTGGATGGCGCCTGGGCTGGCTTCTAGAGCCTGGCTGGCTCCTAGAGCCTGGCTGGCGCTCGCGCCTGGCTTGGCTCCTCCACACTTGCTGGAGCTTCGAGCTTGGAAGAGTCTCTAGGCTGTCTGGCGATGTCCACATCGGACACTCTTATATCTTGTCCCATTTGTTCGCCTCTGGCGCATTTGCGCCAGGTTGGAGGCCCGCTCCTTCTCAGTATCCGACCATGACAGAGTTCCTTGGAACTGTCCGCCTCTGGCGTTTTTCGCCTGTATTGGCATTTGGCGCCTGGCTGGCGCTACATTGTCCAAGAGTCCTGAACAACCACATAGTCTATCAGGAGACTGGAGAAGGGTGGAAGAAATTCTTCCCCTTTGATCTTTTGGCCCCTGGCAAGGGGAGGTGATTGTAGTCAGCTACATCCAGTAGACGACAGGATATCTAACAATACGAGAGAGAAGAGTCTTCCTCCGAGGAGGATCCTTCGTGAATACTTCCTTTGCTAACGAGATCCCTCTTACATGTTGATGAGGTTCCTCGTTGCAGAATCTTTCCCTATCCTTGCCCGAAGGAAGGGAAGGAGTCTGGAAGTCGAAGGAGACTCCGAGCTGAAATTGGGCGGAACCCTGATTTCTAGCTCTTATTGTATCCTTCTGAATACCTTCTGGGAAGCATTTCGAGCCCTCATCGCACCCCGAAGACTCTGTAGGCAAACGTTTAAACCATCTCTTCTTCTGTAGATGAAAAAGTAAGTACCCTGCCTGGGCAACGAAACTTCTATCTGAAAGCTTTGCGTCAGGAATAGAGGGTTTTAGTTCTTGTGCCAGACATACTATGATGGCAAAGAAACCCATTGCCTAGTCTCCATTGAATCTGATGCGAGATTCCAATGCACAAAAAATTCACTTGTCTTCTTGGTCGTTTAGGCTAAGAGAAACAAAGAATTCCTTCATAAACTTTCTCAAAGAAGTTGATGAGGAGCAGTTCCATTTTGTCGGAACACGGAACTCTGTGGCCACAAAAAGATCCCATTCGAAGTACATGATATCCTACTCTTTGTCGTATTGCGGTATCGTATAAGATCCCGAAGATCTTAATCTTCTGTTATCTCTAATTCCCCTTGTAGAGACAGAGTATAGCCTTTTACTGCGTTCTTTGATAGCAGATATATACCTAGGTGATTCTTCCCTCTGAAAGTGAAGAAAGAACCTCGCTATGTGGTTCACAGAAGTATCGGAAGAGGACAGTTTCCTCATTCCATCTAGCACGATCTGCAGCAATTCTATGTCTTAGCCATGACTACTGTCATTTACCTTGAAAAATCCTCCCCTCATTCATGTCCACTTCTGGTCATCTGCACGCGGAAAGACTCAGAGTGGAGAGGTTTTTCAGGTCTATTTATAATAGATTCTGATAGAATATCCAGATACTCTTGGAAAAGCCTTACGAAACATGCTGTGAGAAGAACGTGACTTCTGTGAATCCAACTTCTCTAAGGCCAAAATGAGGCATTCATCCTCTCTTCCTTTGACGCCCATTTATCTTAATATCTGTTAAGAATTTATAACTAGGCGGGAAAAAAGACTTAAAGTTTATTCCCCTTCTTTAAATTAAAGATGTCTGTATATTGCTACCTCTCTTGGTCGAGGAAAAGGAAGCAGTCTATAGGAAGCCTGTTCGTCTTCTACCTTGCGAAGAGATCTATGAAGAAGACTTTCCGCAGGTTCTCAAAACTCTTTTCAATAAATGTTAGACATACGTTAACAGTTATTATCTTCGATCGAGAAGGTTCTCACGGACATGCAAAATCTTGCATCGAACCTTTAAGGATCGTTACGTTCCGTGTCTGTTCCCAAATAGGTTCTCTTTTGTTAATGCGAACAGGGGCGAAAAAAGAGATTCTCGATGCTCTTTGCGATATGAGAGAGTCGTGGAATTGGCCTAAGTGATTAAAATAAATCATTTCATCATTCTTGTAAGCGACCCCTTTCCGATTAAAATGGGTAACGAAATCAGGAACGAATCTTGCCGTTACCGAGCCTCCGAGAGGCTACTGGTTTGTTTGTTTGTTTGTATGGTGTTTTTGTTTACGTGACTTCCGAACCACGTCGAGAGTGAACTTCTATCACCAGAAATCCACATCTCTCACTCCTCAATGGAATGGCCGAGAAACGAACCCGCGACCACCGAGGTGAGAAGCAAACACCAAACCAACCACTACTGGACTCTTAGGTTAATAACTCACTAAAACGAGAAAATATCTTGGATGGTGCATCTGGCGCATTGCGCAGGCTGGCGCTTCTGGCGCAATTTGCGCCAGGCTGGCGCTTCTGACGCTTTGCGCCAGGCTGGCGGCTTCTTCTTGTTCTTTTAAGGTTATGTGCCAGAACATCTGTGCCCTTATGGTACCCGACATCCTTCACGTGTTAATTCCGTTCTTAGTAGGAAAAAACTTTTATATACGTAGTATTGTCCATTCAGGGAAACAACTTCTGCCACTAAGGGAATGTTTCCCATCCGACTCACCCATCTTCTCTTGAGCAATATCCGATTCTAAAAAGGTTGTGTGCGTTTCTCGAAAGGATGAGAGAATTATATTATATCGTGCTCTGCCGTATTAGAATCCTTTATAATACTGTCACATTGTGGTAAACAGCATTAATCTAGGAAACCTTTGAAAGGATACTAGGAATTCTGTAGTTAACCTCGGTATGTGCATAAGACTTGACCATACCGTAGTCTTAAAGTGAATTCTCTTCTACTACATTCATCTTCTCACTAAGCATGTACTCTAATAAGCCATGCTTTCGTAAGCATGAGAGCATCATATAATATAGAGTTCCGCTGCGTTAGAATCCTTTAATAATGTTACCTACGGTAAACAGCATTGAAACTGTTGAATATCTTTCTTATTGAAAGCTTCTTAGCAAAAGGCAGACAATATTTTATTTATGTTTGCTTAACTATCCCCTCAATCCGAGATTGTAGGGGAGAGACACGGTTAGTTATTCCATCCCGCAGGAGAGAGACATGTAACCAACTACTCATGACCGACACCTACATGTTACTGCGTTGGTCTCTAAGGCGCGATAGCAGTCTCCTTAGCCGTCTGGCCTTACTCTTCCAGAGTTGCCAGCTACTCCATTAAATAAAGGAATCTTATAAAATTATAATTGAACTTCAGGAAGTTCTTATTCATGCATATTTAAGTGAAACAAGACTTCGATAAATCTAGAAGCTAAGTAGGTGTTGTCTTAACAATCCCTTTAAGCGTAGTCCTTCCTAGGAAATTCCTGGAAGGATACTGGTAATTGAGTTGCTCTGCAAAGAAGTAACTACGGTATGTGTGATTTGCCGTATCGTATTCTCATACAGCAGATACTCTACTACCTTCTTTCCCTGCCGAGGCAGATAGAGAAAGGAAAAATTTTTACTGTCTTCGTTCTTTTCGTTAATAGAATGATAGAAAGAGTATATATATCTCCTTAAGGAAGGAAGTTAATCCAGGAACTCTTTAAATCTTCGTGATTTCCTCATAAATCGCGGAAGAGACAGAATTCCTGTTCATCTGTAGGGTTTACGGAAAGAAGTAAATATTTCCTATCCGCCATCATACCCAAACGTCGATGAGATTCTTATAAGAAAAACTCCCAAAGCTCTTGCCTCTTCATAACGAGGGAAGAGCATGAATGAAGGAGAGAGTCCGCATTGAGAGGAACTGCCAAACACAGGAGTCTTCTGAATAATGAAAAAATGGCTTCTCTTAGTATCAGAATCCTTCTGACAAACGCGACGGCGTTGCTCAAGTTAAAAACTCAAAGAGGAGCCTCGCGACTGACCTCTCTCTCATAAGAAGATTTGGAATATTCTGGCGCCTGGCTCCTTGCGCCTAGCGCCTGGATAGTTCCGCGCGCCTGGAATGTTCCGCACGCTAGAAAGGAGACTCGCCCCTGGAACGTTCGCTTGCGTGGAAGGTCCCGTGCGCCCTGATAGTTCCGAGCGCCTACTAGACCCCTTTTAGAAAGAGCCTCTTGCCCGGAAACGTTCAATGGAAGGATCGTTCTGATTGCCACTGCTGGAACGCGGCTTCCTAAGTTCCTGGCTGGCTCTTGCTCAGTGTTCTCTTAGTTTTCAGAGAACGCGCTAGATCATCAAAACATATACATTCTTCGTCTTTTCAGATGTAAGATGAAGAGACGCACTTTTTTAAGGATGCCCTTTCAATGGCTATCCTTGGCAGTCTGGGACGCTCTACAGAACCTGCCGAGGGGACGCCTGACCGGTGGGGATTCTCTGAAACCTCCTTACGGCTTTCGACATTCCTTCTCCCCTGGGCTTGGGAGCTTGAAAGAGGTCTAGGCCTGGGAGCGAGACAGAGCCGATCAGACGCACCCTCCACTGCAATGGGAAGTAAGGAGGTGATGAGGATGCAACACTACTAGTACTGTTAATACTCTAATTGCTCGTTAGTACGAGTTTCCAAAAAACTTTTAAAAGAAACGTATTTAGTTACATGCTTTACTGACTCCCTAAAGTAGGAAGTCAGTATATTTCCTCAATCAATTCTAACACTTATTACACGTATTAATGAATAAATATTAATATTTCCCTTTCTTGCAAACTATGTGAGTGTATACCGAAAATTTCGGTAGTTACACGTCATATATTCTTCGAAATTTTCGAAGCCAAATTCATTAAAAAATTAATAAAAGCGTATGCCGAACCAAAGACCCAGTACTTCCCTGCAAAAGACAGCCCAGAAGATCGATGGCGATGAAAAACGAAAATCAAGTCAGGAGGTAGCAACAACATATGTTGACACTACCGCGACAGAGAAAATCTGGTTCTAGAACAGGAATGGTTCCTATTCCTGCCACCCAGCGGCAGGGGGGTAGATCACCTGACCTACCTGCAGAGTGTGCCACGAAATTCGAATTTCTGTCGGACGTCAGAGACATAAGCCAGCTAAGTATATATCTGCCGGGGAAGTTGCATGTACAAAAAATAGATTTAACTGTCCCTTCAAATTATTTAAGAAATTATTTAATTGATTTAGGGAGGGATAAGAACCATTGACCTGACATAGGCCTTTTCGGGGGGGTAGCATAGGCCGAGCGCAGGTTTTTGGGGCTTGTTCAAAGAGACAGGGGAAAAGAAGGGCAACAACTTGCGTCGTCAACTTCGTCTTAAGTTTAATTTACGTCGTGTAGGGTTTTAGAAAATTAATAACCCTTAAGATAATTGGTTTGTATGATCTCCTTTCCTGTTTGTACCTATCCTATCCCATATATCCTATCCGAATCCTTATCTGCAACCAAAACTTTTAATGGCCATCCTCACTGATCGGTCGACGGAAAATTCGGTAAGTAGAATAACTTTTCTTGTCAACGTACCAATTTATTTCCACGAATGTAATTAGAGGTCGCTCGGTTTGCTGATTAAATATATAGGATTTGCTTTTTAGTTTACAAGTGAATTAAGAGGTGTGTGTTCAAACTGGGTTAACTTAAAGGTAGGTCAACATACTAATTTCCCACAAAGACTAGACCGCCATTATTGGATGGCTGATTTGAACCAACGGTCATTTCGTTAGGATGCGGTTTCGTCTTTTAACATTTAACTTATGTATTTAACTTAACTTACTTATTTAAGACGTAATACACTGTTTTTCTTTACCTTAACTAAATTTTGAGCCCTTTTACGTAGTTAGGCTATTGTAATTTTGGAGTTTGTGAGAATTAATTAGGCATAGACTCAGATTGAACAATTTTACAGGGGCCTATATAATTACATGGGCGTAGTATAAAATTTAGTCAAAATTAGCTCTGTCTGTTTATTTAGCATTACTATTTGGGATTAGTTTACCTTAATTTTACTTTAACCGGGTCGGAACTTATTTGAATTCTGGGAGCAAACTGAACTGCCCTGGGAATTTTACGGCCTTTGTTTGATTTATTCATAGTCCCTATTAGATTAATTTCATTTACCTAAATTACTCTTACCTGAATTTAACTAGCTTACTTAAACTTACAAAGCAATTATTAATCCTTTGGATTTTCTGGCACAGTTCTGAAAACTCGTTAGGCGCACGGAAGAATTGTGTGCTTAACAGCCCATTTTATACCATTTACTAAATTACTAGAGAACACTCAGTGGAAGGAATTACCCTCGTAATTTTGTAGAGTATATTCCTTCAATCTTCCCACTGAGTGAAACAAATTTCCCACAAAGGAACAATGGCATCCCCAGCAGGATGTTTTAAGGCCTGTGTTGTTGTCTAGGGACTTTTTTTGCTTTGTTACCTTTTAAACTCATAAAATGTCTGCGACACAATTAGCATATTCCCTCCAACTTTATGAGGAAACCTGCAAGGATCTATGCACAAGCGCTGCAGACCTCATTCAAAGGGCAAGTGATGTTGAGTCCTCGACCTTGGAGACATATCGTCTTAGGCTAGAGTCTCAAATAAAGAAGTATGAAGAACTCAACTTTAAATACTTAGTTCAACTTGGAGAAGAAGGGTTCTCTGAGCAAGACCCTGATAGAGCACAGCTCACTGCAAAGCGGCGTCATGCCAACCAAGTCATCATACAGAGCACTGAAGTTTTGGAGAAACTAAAAATCATTTGCATGGAAGCCAAACCCAAGAGTATTGCAACAGAGTTTAGGCCATTGCATAAGGTGAAGTTGCCGTCTTTATCACTACCAGAATTTGAAGGGATCGATGGAGAATGGTCCCCCTTTTGGGATGTTTTCGAGTCTAACGTTCACTCTCGTCCAGACTTGAGAGCTGTTGACAAATTTAATTACCTGGAGGGATGTTTGAAGGGTGAAGCTCTAGCGATGATTAAAAATATCCTTGTCGCGAATGAAACTATTTAGATGCCATTGACATGTTGAAGAAAACTTATGCGGATCCAGAGAAAATAACCTCATCTCTAATTTGTCAAGTAGCAGGCCTGCCTAAACCTTCTGCAGATCTGGATTCACTACGTGGCTTCCGGGCTAAACTTGAACAATATGTTAGAGGAATAGAAAGAAACAAACCTAATTTGGATCACTGTACCTGGATACTTGGTCCTTTAGTTTTCCAAAAACTACCTGGCAAAGTGAAAGAACAAATCCAAAACAAGTGTGAACAGGACTACCCCTCACTCCTAGATATTAGAGAGGGGCTAGGAAAGATAATCCTGACCTTGTCTTCTTTGGATTTTGAACCCAGTGATAAGAACAAGGATTACTCCCATAGAAAACCCAAGCATAACCAAAGTTCTAATAGACCAGGTAATCAGACCAAAACTCAGGTTAGTTCTTACACCCCTAAGAAAAATGATGTTACGAATCTGAGTATTTCTGTCACTCCAGGTCAGCCTATTAAGACAGCTAGAACTCAAAGTTGTGTATTCTGTGATAGACCAGAACATAAAGCCTACCAGTGTGACATTTACAAGACCACGCAAGAATGCATTTCAAGACTTACCGCACAAAATCATTGCGTGAAATGCACTTCACCTAACCATAAGACAACAGATTGTCTTGTAAAGTTCCACAAATGTCTGTCATGTAAAACTGGACTACACCATTCAGCATTGTGCCCTGATTCCTCAACTGAAGTCTCTGCTGTGAACTATTGTGGAGACAATGACAGTGACAAAGACTTAAAGTCACAAACAAGTGGAATTCTCCCTACCGCCTTAATGAAAGTGGTGTCCACCCTCAGGCAACACCAAGGAACTTAGATCACTGTTTGATTCTGGGGCACAACGCACCTTCATCACACAAGAGGCAGTGGAAGAGTGTAAACTTGTACGAGACAATCCTGTCCAACTGAGCATCAGTGGGTTCTGGGATACCAAAGAACCTAGAGAATATAGTAAGGTCACTGTACCTGTCAGGGTAAACGATGACAGCCTTGTAAATTTAAAGGCTATTGTCGTACCTAAACTACCTCAGAGCACTAGGCCTCGTGGACTCTGCGAGATAGTCTCTGAACTGAAGAGCCAGAAGGTCACCCTAGCTGATCCTAACTTGTCAAGTAGTCAGATTGACCAGGTGAAACTGCTTGTTGGCATAGATCACTACTTTGACTTCATCCATTCTCCACAAGCAAACGGAGTGAACCTGATTGAGTCCTCCTTAGGATATCTGGTCGCTGGTAAACTGCCTAGTAATGACACCCCAATCAGTACTCATTCTGTAACTGTAATGAGACTGGCAGTTGATGAACCTTCCAAAGCTGCTCTATAGATACCACTTGAGATGTCTGATAACAAATTTGCTGAAGACCCCATCCAACAGCTTTGGACCCTAGAATCAGTCGGAATTGTTGATCAAGATATGTCACCTGAGGATAAGTTTGTACTGGAAGAATTCAAGAATTCCATCAATATGGTTGAAGGACGATATGAGGTATCTCTCCCCTGGAAAGTCGATAAGAAACAACTCCCTACCAACTTAGCACTCTCGAGGAAGAGACTGAACAGTACTATTCACAAGCTGAAACAAACTAATAAATATCTGGAAATTTATGACCAGATCATCAAAGAACAACTGTCTCTTGCCTTCATTGAAACAGTGCCAGAAGAAGACCACAAGTTGACAAATGTCCATTATTTACCCCATTTACCTGTGATTAAGGATTCAACTACGATGCCCATTCGTATTGTGTTTGATACAAGTGCCCGGATGGACAAGCAAGCCCTTAGTCTGAATGATTGCTTATACTCTGGCCCATCCTTGACTAGTCATCTAACCGACTTGTTGAAATTCCGTCTCGACCCATTTGCGGTATCGGCAGACATCAGCAAAGCCTTCTTACTGGTAGGTCTCTAACCTAGAGATCGTGATTATACACGTTTCATCTGGCTAAAAGATCTTAACAATGAAAAGGACCTTCAAGCCTATAGGTTTAAATCAGTTCTCTTTGGAGCCACCTGCTCACCTTTTCTACTCCAGTCGACCTTGCAACATCACTTCGAAACCCACCCCACTTCACCTGAAGTTAGTTTCCTCATGACCAAATTTTATCTGGACTGGACAACTTAATTGGTTCCTTACCTACAACAGTCAGCCTCTACAACCTTTACAAAGTTGCAAAGGAAGTTCTGTCAGATGCCGGAATGCCTTTAAGAGAATGGATCAGTAATGACCCAGCCTTCAACGAAATGGTAACACAAGAAGGTGATGGAACAACAGAAGGCTCAGATCTTGTCAAAGTTCTAGGACTTCATTGGAACTACAAGACAGACCACTTAAGCATAAAACCCCCTACCTTTGAGGAACCTCCACTTACCAAACTGCTACTTTTGAGCAACCTTTCAAAAGTATTTGACCCTCTAGGATTGTTTGCTCCCATAGTTATACGAGCTAAAGTTCTTATGCAAAAGATCTGGAAACTATCTAAAAGGTGGGATGATGTTTTGCCACCAGAACTTCAAGAAGAGTGGTTGAAGATCAAGAAAGACCTTGAGAACATATCATACCAGGAATTCCCATGCTTCACAGCCAACAGAGGGACCAACTACTCTCTTCACATATTCTGTGATGCTAGTGAAAAGGCCTATGGGGCTGCAGCCTATTTGATGGACCAACACGAAGGTGCCAACCTGGTTTTCTCTAAAGCAAGAGTCGCCCCTCTCAAAAAGAAGAGCATACCACAACTTAAGCTGACTGCCAACTATAGTGCAGTCAAAATAGCTGACTACCTCAGAACTGTTTTCACTACCGATGGTGTCAAGATTATTGACACTGTCATATGGTCTGACAGTAAAGTTGCCCTACACTGGATTCAGAACAACAAATCTAAAAATGTCTATGTCCGCAACAGGGTGAATGAGATAAGTCAGGTCACTGAAGTGAGATACCTCCATGTACCTGGTGAAGAAAACCCAGCAGACCTTGTCTCTAGAGGAATTTCCATGCGGCAATTTAAGAAAAGTCAAATTTGGTTCCATGCCCCAAGTTGGCTTCCGAACCCAGAGATGTGGCCAGAGCAGGCAGATGTATCTACATGCTAACCACCTGAAACACCTGAAGAAGTTTTAACTACAGTTGTCAGTGAAGAAGCTACTTGTCCCATAGAGATCCGTAGGTTCGCTTCCCTTCCTAAACTTATAAATGTCACTAAGTTAGTAATTAAGTTCACTAGGCTCCTTAAACGTACCAATGGGAAACGTACAACTAAGAACTCGGGACCTTAAACTCTGAAAATGTCGAAGTACAGAGCTCTGAAGTGTTACGAATTCTTATTGGCTTCACACAGAGTCAGTATTTCCCAGAGGAGTTGTCATACCTTAACAAGAATTCCCACAAAATTCCAACCAGAATTAAATGCCTAGGCTTGTTCCTGGATGAGAGTGGACTTTTGCGATGCACTGGGAGACTACAAAATGCGGACCACCTTCCATATAGCAGTAAATTTTCTCTGCTTTTACCTCCAAATTCTCCTTTGACTGGACTTATAGTCATTCAAGCACATGAAAATGTGCTTCATGCAGGCATTCAAGACACAATTTGCAAGGTGAGAGAAGAATACTGGATACCAAGACTGAGACAGTGTGTCAAGAAGAGGAAAACAAAGTGTCACCTATGTAACCGTCTGGAAGGACCATCCTTACACAGGCCTCCTCCGCCACCTCTACCAGCTTGCAGAGTGAACAGTCTCTGGCCATTTGAGGTGACCGGAGTAGATTTGACTGGACAAATTCTTATCTGCAATCCAGCCACTAAAGAACTGGACAAGGTTTACATAGTTGTGTTCACTTGTACCTCAACACGAGCTTGTCACCTGGAAGTGGTAAAAGACTTAACCAGCACTGCTTTTCTCAATTCCTTCAGGCGATTCACTGCACGAAGATCTTGCCCTCGTCGAATGATTTCTGACAATGCCACTAACTTCAAAACTGGCTCTTCCTTGATTCAGTCTTTGTATGATGACACTGACGTACAGTCCACACTGACTAGGGAAAATTGTAAATGGACATTCATCACACCTAGGTTACCCCATCAAGGAGGCTTCTATGAGAGGATGGTTGGCAGTGTCAAATCAGCACTAAAGAAAGCTATATTCAAGAAGAGGATTAATTCTGACGAACGGAATACCATTGTCACTGAGATAGAGTGTCGTAATAACAATAGACCTCTTACATATGTGGATGCTACCTCTCCAGATACCGTCGATGCCCTTACCCCTTCTCACCTGTTGTATGGCTACCGGCTAAACTCGTTACCCACTACCATAGACCAGGACTACCTTAATGACCCAGATTTTGAGCTTGACCACAAACAATGTAATGAGAGATTCAAGTTTGTATCTCAGGTAATACATGCATTCCAAGAACAGTGGGAGAAGGAATACTTGCAGTCCCTAAGAGAGACACTATTTCAATGGGGATCCAACCCAACTGTTCCAAACTAAGATTAAAGTAGGAGATGTGGTGTTAGTACATAATGACACCCCTCGTTGCATGTGGAAATTGGCAAGGGTCATTCAGCTGATGCCCAGCTCTGATGGACTGGTCAGAGTTGTGAAGCTACAGACTGGCAATGGAGAGACAACTAGGTCAGTTGACAAACTTTACTCGCTGGAGGTCTCTAAGCCAGAGGATGTGCATACTGTAGATGCTGCGGAGCAAAATTTAGGAGACAGTAAAATTTCTGAAGGCTATCAAGCAGAAGAAGAGAGACCGAAGAGAAGAGCCACCACCAACTCAAGGCGATTCTTACAGCAGCTGATTAATGATGAAGCTGATTAATCAAACACAAAACTGTGTGTTTTGTGTTATCTCCCCCCGGGAGGATGTAAATTTATTTGTACATATCCATCTTCTAACCTTTAACGAAGTCACTGCTAAGAGCTGCAAAATAACTATACCCCATTTTCTTTAGTGTAAGCTCTGCAGAAATTATAATATTATATTTTAAACAATCTTATTAATTTCACTTAGCATTTAAAATATTTGATAGATAGATTTAATAAATAGATTTAACTGTCCCTTCAAATTATTTAAGAAATTATTTAATTGATTTAGGGAGTGATAAGAACCATTGACCTGACATAGGCCGACGCAGCAGGTCTCTCGTAGTAGCCATCTTGCTTGGTGAGACGTACCCGCGTGAAGTCAGATTAATCAACAGATATCACAAGTTTAACATACGACTAGAATTTGAGAAATATCTAGAAGTGTTCGTGAACTATCGGTGATAAGATTAGTGTGAAAATAGTAGGATAAAGCGTCTTCTAAGTTAGTTTATCAAGTGTAATACTGTGAATCAGAACAAGATGGCAGTAAGTTCCAACTGCGGGAAGAGGTGGCGTAATTTAGCTTGCTTAGCGGATTCGCAATACGATGAGGTAGCAGGAAGGGAACTGGCATTTCTCATCTATGAGATCATCAACAGTCCTAACCAAAAAGATACAAAAGCATTCATAGATATATTAGAAGGATATAATCCTTCAAACTGGAACAAATCTAATGAAAACATCTTGAAAATAATTGAAGAAGTTCCAAATAAAATCCAAGTGGTCAAGAGACTCATAAAGAAAATATACATAAACCAACATATTCCGACAAAGAAAATGAATAAGGTGAATCTTGTGAATATCCTAATTGATGCATTAGGAAAAAGAATGCCAAAAGCATGCAAACTGTGTAAGGTTTGGTATAGCATAGTCAATCCACAAAACCTAATCAGAAAATGTGCTGCATGCAAAACATTCCGACCCATCCACAGTGTGTATGAGGTAGTGCAAGATTTGAGAAAAGATACAAGAATTTTTTGTTCAACATGTCTATCATGGATAGACAATGTTATTAAATCAAGATTGAATGTACAAATAGTTGAGGATGAAGAAGAAGAGGAAGAGGAAGAAGAAGAAGAAGAAAAAGAAGAAGAGGAAAACGGAAGAGAAGTAAACAAAAATGAAATGACAGAAAAAAATAAGGAAAACAAAGAACAAGATAAAAGTATGGATGCAGAGATACTCATTGATACTACATATGAGGCAATAAAGCAGCATACCTACGAAGAAATAAATTACGATATGACAACAGAAAAGCAAATCCCGAAGAGGCTCTACCCAGATCTACACAATGACGGGAAAGAGGAAAAATGACAGACAAGAAAGACAAAATCTGCAACCTTTGAAAAGAGGGAATTGCAGATTTGGAGAAAGATGTTACTACAAACATCCTAAGATATGTCAAAACTATGAAATATATGGTAAATGTGCATACTTAGATGGATATGGGGATGATTGCAGAGATCTGCATCCAAAAATATGTAAAAAACCTAAAAGAAGGAAAAGGATGTAAGTTCGACAAAAAATGCAAATATATGCACCCTGTAGCCATGAATCATAATCAAATAAATAACCAACCAAGTAATAAAATCCAAAATAAGAAAGAAACAAATAAAGAGAGAAATCAAGAATATCAGGTAAAAGAGAAAAGCAAACCACCAATGAGATATGCAGAGGTGTCAGCAAAAAATTTCAAAGCATCAGCTCCGAAATTCTACTCAAGAGATAATAACTGTATTTATTATGCAAGAGGATATTGCAGAAACGGAGAAAATTGCAGATTCAGACACAAAATGAATAATTATGATGAAGGAAGATCAAATATTATGGAAAAGTTGGATTTTTTAATGTCAGAATTTTCTGGAAATGAAAAAAAGAACAACATACCAGAACAGGAAAGGACATGGAAAAACTCCTTATTACTACCATTACTAAATGAAGGAGAAAACACGCAAACCATCATAGTGATGAATGCGCAGGGTTTAGTTACGAGTAACTCAAAAAGAAAAATAGAGTACTTAGAAGAACTAACCCAAAATGAAAAGAAAATAGATATAATGAATATAAGTGAAACCTGGTATTCCCAAGAGACTGGGAATGATGATCAAATAAAAGGGTTCCAAACTTATAGATCAGATAGAAAAAATAGGAATCAAGGGGAACCGCAATATATGGGAAAGACAAAAAACAAGGAAAAATATATGAGAAATATAGTAACTCAGAATGTGAACTAATAGCGGTAGAATTTGAATCTGAAAAATTGATGAACATAGTAATATATAGACCTCCTAATACTAAAGAGTTTGACTTAATAATTGAAAAATTGGATGATATATGTAGAAATCACAAGGACTGGACTATTCTCCTATCTGGTGACTTCAACTTTCCTTTCGTAGAATGGAAAGAACGAATAGGAGATTGTGGTTGTACTTATACATATAAAAAAGAGAGTAATAGTAGTGCAGAAGATAAGAGGCAATTTGAAAAGCTATTAGATATGCTACTAGAATACAACATTCAACAAATAAATCACCTGCCAACAAGAAAGGAAAATACTTTAGACCTAGTATTTGTGAACGAGATGAATTATGTTAAAGAAATAATAGTTTATAATGCGAGTATTTCAGACCATAATGTCATAGAATTAACAGTTCATTCCAAAGCAAGTGAAAATAGAGATAAGCAAGAAATGAAAAAGTGGGAAGGATATGGAAAATACAACTTCTACAGTAAAAATATAAAATGGTCAGAAATTAATGAAGAATTAAACAAAGATTGGGATAACATTTTCGTAGTGATGACATAAGGGTAAATACGGAGATATTATATAAAAATAAAATATTGGAGAAAATAGTGGATAAATATATACCGAAGAAGAAAAGTAAACATCATTCATGCATACCAAGAGACAGAAGGATCTTGTTCCAGAAAATCAGAAAGTGGAAAAAAGGTCTTGCAAAAGAAAAAAATGCATGGAAAGTTATAGAACTAAAAAGTAAGATAGAAAAATGCAGAACAAAAGATTATACAATCAAAAGAAAATGAAAAACGGGACTTGGAAGAAAAAACCCTATTAAATATCAAGCAAAACCCCAAACTATTATACTCATATGCGAAGAAGATGAATAAAAGAAGAATAGAAATAGGCCCTCTGAGAATTGAAGGGAGATTAACGAATGAAAAAAAAGGAAATTTGCAACATACTGGCAGAACGATATAAGAGAGAATTCACCCCTAGAATAGATAATGAAGATAATGATATAGAAGTAAGGGACGAAAATAGTGAATATTTAGCTGACATAGAAATTAATGAAGCTGATATTGTGCAGGCAATTAATGAAATTAAAAATGGAGCTGCTGCAGGGCCGGATGGAGTCCCTGCTATTTTGTTAAAGAAAGTAGTTCATTCTATCGCAAAGCCACTTGCAATATTATTAAGACAAAGTGTAGATACAGGCAAGATTTATGATGAGCACAAATTAGCATATATCACCCCTACTTTCAAAAGTGGATCAAGACTAGAGGCAAGTAATTATAGGCCTGTGAGTCTAACATCACATATTATGAAAGTGTATGAAAGGTTAATGAAGAAAAATATTATGAAACATTTAATAAAAAATAATTTGTTTAATATTAGGACAACACGGTTTCGTACCCGGAAAAAGTACACAAACCCAACTGTTAGTCCACCGTGAGACATATTCAAAAATATGAAAAGCGGAAATGAAACAGATGTGGTTTATCTAGACTTTGCAAAAGCTTTTGACAAAGTAGACCATAATATATTAGCAAAGAAAATTAGAAAACACAATATCATAGATAAAGTAGGAAGATGGTTAAAAGAATTTTTACACAACAGAAAACAGATAGTTATTGCAAATGATGAGAAATCGGATGAAACCAAGGTAATATCCGGTGTGCCACAAGGTACGGTGCTAGCTGCAATATTGTTTGTTATTATGATTGAAGACATAGACAGTAATGTTAAGGATTCGGTAGTGAGTAGTTTCGCTGATGACACAAGAATAAGTAGAGAAATTACTTGTGATGAAGATAGGAACGCTCTACAAAGAGACCTTAACAAAGTATATGATTGGGCAGAGGTAAATAGGGATGGTATTTAACTCTGATAAATTTGAATCAATAAATTATGGAGACAGAGAAGGAAAGCTATATGCATATAGGGGACCTAATAATGAGACAATCACAAATAAGGAAGCAGTTAAAGACCTTGGTGTGATGATGAATAGGAACATGTTTATGCAATGATCAAATAGCAATTCTGTTGGCAAAATGTAAAGCAAAAATGGGAATGTTGTTACGGCACTTCAAAACAAGAAAAGCTGAACACTGATTATGCTTTATAAAACATATGTTCGTAGTCCACTTGAATATTGCAATATGATATGGTACCCACACTATCAAAAGGATATTGCACAAATAGAGAGTGTACAAAGGTCCTTTACAGCTAGAATAGAAGAAGTTAAGGACCTAGACTACTGGGAAAGACTACAATCCTTAAAATTATATAGTCTAGAAAGGAGAAGAGAACGCTACATGATAATTCAGGCATGGAAACAGATAGAAGGAATAACAGAAAATATCATGGAACTAAAAATATCAGAAAGAGCAAGCAGAGGTAGATTAATAGTGCCCAAAACTATACCAGGAAAAATAAGGAAAGCACACAGGACATTAATCCACTACGCACCAGCATCGATAATGCAGCGTCTATTCAATGCGTTGCCAGATCATCTGAGGAATATCAGGAGTGAGCGTAGATGTGTTTAAGAATAAGCTCGACAAATATCTAAACTGCATCCCAGACCATCCAAGATTGGAAGATGCAAAATATACCGGAAGATGTACTAGCAACTCTCTGGTAGACATTAGAGGCGCCTCACACTGAGGGACCTGGGGCAACCCGAACGAACTGTAAGATTGTAAGATTGTAAGATTGGGGCTTGTTCAAAGAGACAGGGGAAAAGAAGGGCAACAACTTGCGTCGTCAACTTCGTCTTAAGTTTAATTTACGTTGTGTAGGGTTTTAGAAAATTAATAACCCTTAAGATAATTGGTTTGTATGATCTTCTTTCCTGTTTGTACCTATCCTATCCCATATATCCTATCCGAATCCTTATCTGCAACCAAAACTTTTAACGGCCATCCTCACTGATCAGTCGACGGAAAATTCGGTAAGTAGAATAACATTTCTTGTCAACGTACCAGTTTATTTCCACGAATGTAATTAGAGGTCGCTCGGTTTGCTGATTAAATATATAGGATTTGCGTTTTAGTTTATGAGTGAATTAAGAGGTGTGTGTTCAAACTGGGTTAACTTAAAGGTAGGTCAACATACTAATTTTCCACAAAGGCTAAACCGCCATTATTGGACGGCTGATTTGAACCAACGGTCATTTCGTTAGGAAGCGTTTTCGTCTTTTAACATTTAACTTACGTATTTAACTTAACTTACTTATTTAAGACGTAATACACTGTTTTTCTTTACCTTAACTAAATTTTCAGCCCTTTTACATAGTTAGGCTATTGTAATATTGGAGTTTGTGAGAATTAATTAGGCATAGACTCAGATTGAACAATTTTACAGGGGCCTATATAATTACATGGGCGTAGTATAAAATTTAGTCAAAATTAGCTCTGTCTGTTTATTTAGCATTACTATTTGGGATTAGTTTACCTTAATTTTACTTTAACCGGGTCGGAACTTATTTGAATTCTGGGAGCAAACTAAACTGCCCTGGGAATTTTACGGCCTTGGTTTGATTTATTCATAGTCCCTATTAGATTAATTGACTTACCTAAATTACTCTTACCTGAATTTAACTAGCTTATTAAACTTACAAAGCAATTATTAATCCTTTGGATTTTTTGGCACAGTTCTGAAAACTCGTTAGGCGCACGGAAGAATTGTGTGCTTAACAGCCCGTTTTATACCATTTACTAAATTACTAGAGAACACTCAGTGGAAGGAATTACCCTCGTAATTTTGTAGAGTATATTCCTTCAACCTTCCCACTGAGTGAAACAAATTTCCCACAGCATGAGCGAGTCCTATACCCCACCGAGGTGGGTGCGTGGGGTAGGGAGGTCGGCTAGCTGGGTGGCTCGCACGTGATCAGCTAGTAACCCTCGCAGCCGGATGTACCACCACGCGGTAGGAAGGATCCAACTGATCGGAATAGAAGGCTTATAGGCCTACTAAGACATGCTACTAATAAATATCCGTATATTCGGATCTAAACAAAACACATATATATATACATACTGTCCTAATGCGGGGGAGATATGAAAAGAAAATAATTATGGAGCGAGAGAGAAAGCAACGGGTCCTCTCGAACTGCTGGCCTAACCTTCACAAACCGAAACGATCTGAACAGGTTGACCTGGCAGGCTCTGAGCGGCCTGGCCTAGCTTGCCAAATCGAATTTATTAAACCGAAAGGCCAGAAAACCAGGGTGGCTCGAGGACCGTAATGTATAGGCTACGGAACGGCCAAGGCTCTTCTGTATGCAGACATGGGTGTCTTATAATAGAACTAAAATATATAAATATAGCCTATAATACACCTTGGCTAGAATATAGGTTGGGATGCCCACCTCAAGATGTAAAATAAGGCTAACTGAACTAGGCTACGTCCCGAGAGCATGCGGTTCGGTCGGTAGGCTATCCCCCGCGATCGGACAAAATCTTAGACGTCAGTCAATAAAAAAGCATCTACCAAACGTATGGGAAACTGCTAAATGTTTGAAAATCGACTCCAATTAGTATAGGGGACTAATTGGGAATCTATAGGGGCGTAACTATACGCAGGTAGCGAACCACGAAATGGCGGCGTGGGGACGGCAACGCGCGGCTGCCGCTCCCTTATATATAACCAAATTAAATATGTTTATATCACCTATCGCTATCTCAAAACAAGATCAAACATTAATTGCAGTAAGGCAGTCCCCGGGTTACGACGGGGGTTCCGTTCTTAAGACGCTTCGCAACCCGAAAATCGTCGTAAGCCGGAACGACGTTGGAAAAATGTCTTAAACTAATAAAAAGTTATAAAAACCTTACTTGTAATTTTTTGGTTACACTACATGTTGTTTCCTGTAGTTTTATGTACAACCTGGAGTTATTTTCATAAAAAAATGCTGGTTCTTGAAGGTAAAAACTATTGTAATCCTCTGGTGACACTACATTCTTGAAGTTTTATGTACAACCTGGAGTGATTTTGCCAAATCTTGAGGGCTACAAGAACAGTTGATTACTATTTACGTATCACATAGACTAATTAAAGTAAACGTATCTTTAAATAGGCTTATATATTAGTATCAACAAAACATTTACTGGCATGAGTCAGAGGCCGTTTAATGAAACGAACACTTCTCTGTCCTATCTGTTCAGGAAATAAACGTTACGTCAATCCCCCTGTCCTATCTGTTCAGGAAATAAACGTTACGTCAAATTCAATCCCCAAGACCATTGTTGCCAAGACGCCCCTCTCTCTCTCTCTCTCTCTCTCTCTCTCTCTCTCTCTCTCTCTCTCTCTCTCTCTCTCTCTGATCAAATTACTGGATAATGTCTCTCTTTGGATACTTCGATTTTGCCAAATCTTGAGGGCTACAAGAACAGTTGATTACTATTTACGTATCATATAAACTAATTAAAGTAAACGTATCTTTAAATAGGCTTATATTATTAGTATCAACAAAACATTAACTGGCATGAGTCAGAGGCCGTTTAATGAAACGAACACTTCTCTGTCCTATCTGTTCAGAAAATAAACGTTACGTCAATCCCCAAGACCATTGGCAAATGATCTCATTTGCTAAGACGCCTCTCTCTCTCTCTCTCTCTCTCTCTCTCTCTCTCTCTCTCTCTCTCTCTCTCTCTCTCTCTCTCTCTCTAATCAAATTACTGGATAATGTCTCTTTGGATGCTTGGAATTTACGTTGTAATCTAACCAGAAACTTAATTTTGTTATTATTACTGGAAACAAGCAATGATTTTGTCGGGAATTTTCTCGACTTTTATTATATGATTCGTGCCCGGATGTTGTGGGCAGATGACAAGGCCTTGAGGAGGCGTGCACTCTAAAACTCTTAGGGCGAGATACAATAAAATTTTGTCAACATAACAAATTTATTACGAAAAAATAAACATTTAAATACACTAACAGTACACCGAAACTAAAGTTCCCAGCAGAATTACACAAAACACGCAGTTTCGTACTGCTCTAATACAAATAAACTGAAAACTTTCTGGCTTTCTTACGTGGTAGCACATAGGGTCTTTGAAGTCACGTGCCGACAAAACTAAATTCATAACTGGACGAACAATCTGCACAATTCGAGACCATAGACTCAATAGTCAAACAAACAAATAACAAATCTTTGCACTGACAAAGCTTTCTTTTGCTGGCATAAATCGAATCCCTCAATCGCAGGGATGGCCATATATACGTGAATAAAAGTTAACTTACTGTTAAGACGGATTCCGACCTAGCAAATGCATGGCGACAGCTGGGAAGTTAGCAAAAACAGAAAGGGTCTTTGAAGGTCACGTGCGACTTTGAACTAATCCTAACTGGACCAAAATCTGCACAATTTCGAGCCATATTTTCGACTCAATATCACAAACAATAACATCTTTGCACTGCAACAAAAGCCTTTCTTTTGCTGCATAAATCCGAATCCCTCATCACAGGGATGGCACATCTATACGTGGAATAAGTTAACTTACTGTTAAGGACGGAATTCGACCTAGCAAATGCATGGCGACAGCTGGGAGTCGGAGAATTGAGAGACACACAAATTTCTACGGTACTTACACGAATCAGATTCTGGGCAGGAATGACTCGTCCCTTCGCCCTTCTTCAAAGGAAACTTACGCTTTCCCGCGTGAACTACAGAATCCTTGTAGTTCAAGCGGGAATCATTGATTATTTCGACATTACGTATATTACTAAATCTATTTTATTCTTGAATGTGAAATACGACTGTTACGTTATTATTTAAGATCAAGGAATTGACAAAGTTCTGGCTGAAGGCCGTAATCTGCAAATTCTTGAATGACTATGGAGTCCTTGGCTTCAAATCTATACATAGATAATTTATCTCTTACTAGTGATCAGCGAATTATATTTATTAATGAAAATTCATGATGTCTTCTTTTCTATAAGACGCGCTCCTTCCCCGCCATGCATTTAGGAATTGCGTCATAAACTCTCGTGTATTGGACAGCTTTCTGTTCAATGAATCGCCCGCGAGATCCCTCAGTCTTGCCCCAATTTAACGCAACACTTGTGAAGTTAAATGGCGGGGGATTTCGAATGATCAGTTCGAAATTCACGACAGATTTTTTCATTATTTGCGCTTTTGGACTATTATAAACTTTGTGCATCCAAGCTAGTATTCATTCGCTCGGAAACTAGTTCCGCATATGAGGCGTTACTAAAAAACATTAAAAAATATGACATAAAAAGTGTCGAAAATCATCATAACCTCAAATTTTTTGTTGTAATATAACCAGAAACATATTTTTATTAATATACTGTGCTAAACTATAACGGATTTTTTCATAGTATGCGTTATTTAAAAGCATCGTTAACTCGGAGCGTCGGAAGCGTCAGCGTCGTAACGTCGGAACAAACGTCATAACCCAGGGCAGAGTTTTCAATGAATATTTAAGAAAAAGCGTCGTAACCTTGGAACGTCGTAAGCCGGAGCCGTCGTAACCCAGGGACTGCCTGTACTCAACCTAGATGCAGCAACAACTTGACGTTCCATGATGTATCGATTGGTAATTCCAAACGGAAAACACAGACAAGAGAAAACACGTCTGACGTGAAGAGCGCTAACGAAAGGAATGATAAGCAAAGCGCTAGCCGTAGCAGTAGTGGGTAGCGGGGGCCTAGAACGGCTCCTCTGTAGACGAGGGATATTGAGAAAGGAAGAGACTAAATGGCAGGCGACCTCTGGTAGTGGTTACACTCGCCCCAGATACCATACCGACACCTTAAATAAAGGTGAGCGAGCCAGAATATTCTGGCATTACCATATAGCTTTTTTCTCTGGTATATTTAGCAATATTTATACCTAGAAGTGAGTGCCAAAGGAACCATTTCACGGAGCGACACAGGGTAGGCCCAGAAATGGTATCTTGTATCATATAAATCAGAAATCATAAGGAATTTGTACTTTTCATTGTTTTCTAAGAATATCCCCTCAGGTGATGGAATTCGGTAGTATGACGTCTTTATCAATAATTAGCAGATGAATTTCCATCAGTAATTACATGATACCTTATGTCATTTACAGTTACAATATAATTACCAGTCGCATTATCAAATTACAACTGAAATTTGATATTGGATGGTTTAAAGAATTACACTTAAAATTACCGTGAAAATGTGTAATTGATTACGTTTCAATAATTACAAGCTTGCCATTAACGCATAAGCCTACGGGGAGGGGGAAGAGGGTGGACATGGCCTAGACAGGCAGAGATGCCGACTGTTCAATTCCTTCACTCCAGATTCAACCATCTCACTGGGTCTCAGCGAATGTTCTTGTTCCAAGTTAGCATAAATGAATATCTGGATACTTTACTTATATGGAACGAAGTCATATTGTTCGTCTTACAACATGATTTTAAGTCCAAATTTGACAAATACGTCTCATTGGAAACTACTTTTTTCCTTCCATTAATAGAATGCGTAAATTTCAGCGATTCCATTCGTTTTCACTTGTTTTCGTCGGTATGATGAGCTTTACGTTATTTATCTTTTATCGGTGTGAAAACAACAGTAAATGAGCTCTTTCATGCTAGTAGTTTCTTATTTTTACCACGGTTGTGTTTGAATTCATATAAAAGCTTAGTAACTTTATCCATGTTGCCGATGCACGTAATATTACCTTATCAGCATAAGCTACATTTATAACATACATATGGCGAGTGTTTACTGTCATACTCTGATTGAATAAAATAAACGGATGTTGCTATCAGATGCAATTGTATTAGGAAACAAAGTAGTTTCTCGTTCAGTTGTTCATGGCTGTGCAGTTATACAACAAGTATATATCGTGATACTTATTAAGTTAGGAGATGGTTGTAAGACATGGAGGTAAAGAAGTTAGACAATTGTAATTTGGCCTCTGTCTCTCTCTGCCTTCCTTTTACTTTCCTCCTTTCAAATTCTCTTTCTTCATCTTATTTCCACCCTCTCCTAACACTTGATTCATAGTGCAACCGAGAGGTTTTCCTCCTGTTACACCATTCAAACCTTTTACTGTCAATTTTCTTTTCAGCGCTGAATGACCTCATAGGTCCCAATACTTGGCCTTTGGCCTAAATTATATATTAATCTCAACTCCCTCGCTGCTGCCTGCACCAGCTGCATGCGAGATATAGAAAGACTTATTTTCAAAATGTAGTAGCGCAATTTTAATTACTAACCCCATCGTAAAATCGAATTATCGTAAAACGAATTACAGTGGCTTGAATATGGACTGTATTCATGATCATGTCTTGAAGAATTTTCCTGAGTTTTCTAATGATGTTTATCAAGATTATCATGGGGAACAGGGTCGGTCTAGTTTCTTTTTCTCCCAATTTCTTCTAAAACTTCTTCTAATGTCTTTACACAATCTTCTTTATTTGGTCATTCTTCGGAGGTCGCTTTGGAGTCTTCTCTCGCTCATCCCGTTTTCTTTGCCATTAACACAGCAGAGCAAAGAGTTTTCATCGTTTCAATCCTGAAATCTGGGGGTTTCAACTACTCCTCTCTCTCTCTCTCTCTCTCTCTCTCTCTCTCTCTCTCTCTCTCTCTCTCTCTCTCTCTCTCTCTCTTCGGGATTGAGGGAAGTCATTTTGGCAGTGCTCTCTTCTTAGCACCTTCCACGGGTCCTGTAGTTCTCAGGCTGCTGGTCTGGATGTTTCAAAGGCGGTTGCAGAGTATTTTCATCCTTTACCAGGTTGGAGTCAGACATAATGTGTCCTCCGTGGTTCTTGCGGGGGATAGGTACAGCAGCTGGCGATTCGTCTGCGCCATCGTTGACTGTATCAGTACCGGTTGTGTCCTCAGCCCCTCCTTTCAGTAGGGTAGCTGTTAATCTTCCTTCTTTTGGCCGAGTCGGGCAGGTTTTGGGGAAGACGACTCTAAGCTAGCATCACTTTGGGACCGAGTAGACTGGATTCACCCTTGCTTCCTAATCGGCAGTTTTCTGTATGAGTTAGTGGATAACCCCTCTGCCATTGCCCGAATTCCAGTTTACGAATCTGTTGAGGCTCTTCTCTCTTGGGTTCCTTCGTTGATTCGTGTGGTAGGGGTTACAGATTGTGAGGCTTGTATTGGAAGACATCTTTCACAGCCAGTTGGAGGCCTTGTCCCACTCTATGTGGATGTTGTGAGAGTTGATGGGTGTTTTTCAGATCCTGGACTGTTTGACAACCTCATCACTTCGGTTTTGATGGGGTACGCATACCAGATTAGCATTTCGGCTGGCTGTTCTATGTTCTTATCAAGGAGAGGAGGGAGTTCTTGTTAAATCATCTGCCTCAGCACTATCCGGACATTCATAAGAAGGTTCTGTTGAGGGTGCCTCTTGCGCTCAACAACAGTCTTTTAGGACAAGATGTCTCCTTGATAGTCAATTTCGTGTCGTCGTCATAATTAGACACGTACTGAGGCACTTTTACCTTGTCCGAGAATCTTATTTGGTTTCCCCTAGGCGACCATGTCGTTCCATTTCCAAAGTGCAATCAGTTTCTTCTTGCGAGGGGTTTTGGTCAAGCGTCGGTTGGTTCTTTGTCACTTTCAGAGCCTTTGAGTTCGGTTTCGCATCCAAGGGCGCAAAGTATCGCCGATGGCTACCCTTCGGTTTTCTAGAGGAATTTTTCGGTGTCAGTGATCTGGGAGGCGGTTATTTGAGAGTCGGTTTGGATTTTCACAATGTTCTACCTTAGGATTTTCAGTTTCTTAAGAGGAAGGTTACTCGCTGGGTCCTGCTATTGCAGTTAACTCAGTTTTATACGTAATTAGCTTGGTATCGTTACAAGGTTAGAAGTGCAGGTAGTCAGTGATAGCCTAAATGAACTCGAATATTTCTGAGTGTATTGTTCTCTTAGGTCCTTGAGTTTAGGCAGATCCCGATGGTCATGTGGAATAACTACAACTTCTTCAGTACAATCATCTGCGTCGGTGGGCAGTAGAGAACTCGAAGGTACTGCACACTCAACTTCTCCTCCATATATGAGAGGTATAGAACACCACATTGGAGGTTCTTCAGACTTAGGTGGTATCTTGGACTAACCACTGATGGTACGGTACTTCCTCTGCAAGCATCCTCACCGACTGAGTTGGACAACTAGGGGAGATTTGCTTTTACCTCCATGAATAAGTATAGATTACCACTTGGGAGGTGCTTCTGACTCAGACGGTACCTTAGACTCAACACTAACGTTGAAATATTTTCTTCGCAAGCATCCTCACCTACCGAGTTAGATAACTAGGTGAGGATACATACATTTATACATAGTAGGTTGATAATGCGTTACCTGCATATAAGTCGTGGACAGGTCGGGCTGAATTAGAGTGATCCAACCTCCATTAAAATTTTGTTAATCGGGCTAATTCAGGTGTTCAGGAAGTGTATTGCAATATGAAGTTTTCATAATAAAACTAATATTGTAATATTTACCTGAACACCTGAATGATTCCCACCCTCCTCCCCACTTCAATTTGATAGTGATTCAATTGAGGAGACAGGCCTTTGGTGGCCGGTATTTGCACCAGCGTTGCCAACAATAACACAGGTAAATCATTTGACTAGATTTTACCTGCAGAGTTGGTAATGCTGACAGTTAAAATTACCCACTTAGTGGGTAAATCTGTGGGAATATAGTTCAGGCTGGTCAGTGACCAGGGCTAATTCAGGTGTTCAGGTTAGTATTACAATATGAGTTTTATTATGAAAACTTCATATTTCAAGGTCCTTCATAAACATTTTACAAATATATGGGTCCAAACGGTACAATCCCTGACTAGGATTTAGCACTATATGTCATGCCTTTGATAATGTCTAAATGGTTTTGTGGTAGGTCACAGTATTTTTCACTGTTGAAATTGAAAATAAGTGTCACCTCTTTTCTAGATATATTATTACATTGAGAGTCTTTCCAATATAAATTCATTATTTATTGGAAACCCACAAATAATTTAACATGTGTACATTTTTATTCTGGCTACCATCTTACTATTAGTTCTTCGTTGGACGACTGGTTTTCGCGCTCGCCTACCAATCAGGTGGTCCGAATTTCGATTCTCGGCTCTGCCATCGTGGAATCAGAGGAATTTATTTCTGGTGATAGAAATTTATTTCTCGATATAATGTTCTTCGGATTCCACAGTAAACTGTAGGTCCCGTTGCTAGGTCCTAGCCACGCAAAAATATCTAATCCTTCGGACAAGCCCTAGGAGAGCTGTTAATCAGCTCAGTAGTCTGGTAAAACTAAGATATACTTAACTTTAACCATCTTACTATAAAAATTTCAATTTTTTCCTCCATGTTGTAACGTGCTTTGCGGATTGCAAGTCCACAATATCCTGACCAAGAAATAGAATTCATAAAAAAAATAAGAAAAGATCTTTGCTACCCACCTCATATAATTCATTTATATCATCAAAAAGCTCACTAAAGTTTGAAAGTGTTGTTAATAATTAAAAAGAAACCCTTAAAAATGTTCTTGGCTTGCTTTACTTTTGTGGATTTGAAACCGTTAATGTTGTGTTCTCTTATAACAATACCATTAAAGGTATGCTGATTAACGACATCATTTACAAAATTCCTTGTACCGATTGCCCATCTTTTTATGTCAGTCAATCAAGCAAAAATTTACATGTACGAATTAAGCAGCATCTGTATTTAGTTAGAACAGCCCAGACTTCAAATGCACTATTTATACATCTGAGCAAAAAATCTCATTGTATAAATTTGGGGCGAGAGCTCTGTAATTGCTAGGTCTAATGATTGTTTAAAGAAATTTACTGGAATCAGCAATATACAAATCACTAATTAAAAAAAGCTAAATCTTAGTCTGGGAGTGTACCATTTGGACCCATATGTTTGTAAAATGTTTATGAAGGTCCGCGCCTAAATCCTTAATCTAGCCTTCGGGATATTACTAAGTTTATACTGTTCGGTTGTATATCCCTCTGTTCTTAAAATGTATTGTTTTCTGACTAAATTACCTGTGACCATGTCGTGTGGTTGGCTGATTTTAAAATCTTTAGTCTAGCCCATGGGCGTTTTTTCATTTGTTTAAAGTGAATTGGACGTTTTGTTAATCTTCTATTGTCCGTTTGTATATGCTTACCTATATTGTGTTTTTCTGTATTCTGATTAGTCTTGCCTTAAGTAAAGGGTTGTTAAGACCGAAAGGTCTCGGCATTTCTAGTTTCATTTTCCTCTGTGGCATTACCTTTATTTATACATAGCATCACGTTTTATGTATTTCGTGATCAAATTATATATATATATATATATATATATATATATATATATATATTTTATATATATATATATATAAGTAAAGATAATGCCAAGGAGGAAAACGAAAAAACGAGAACTGCCAAGATATTTTGGTCTTAGCGACCCTTTACCATAGTCAAGACTGATCAGAACAATGAGAAGCAAAATACAGTCAAGCATACACAAACGGACATTCACTTTAAAGAAACGGAAAAACAGGCAATTTAATTCGAGAAACAATATATTTTGTATTAGTAACGTGAAATTTACAAGTGTTTAGACAATGAGTGAGAAACAAACATAAGATATAAGTATAGAGAGCGTGAGAGAAAAAAAATAATTAAAAACATGTGGGACTTATTACTTAGTTAATTAATTTACTTTAAGTTCTTTCATAAACATTTTACAAATATATGGGCTCCAAACGGTACACTCCCAGACTAAGATTTAGCTTTATTTTATTAGTGATTTGTATAATTGCTGATTCCAGTAAATTTCTTGAAACATAATCATTAGACATATCAATTACAGAGCTCTTGCCCCAATTTATACAGTGAGATTTTTCGCTCAGCTGGATAAATAGTGCATTTGAAGTCTGGGCTGTTCTAACTGAATACATATGCTGCTTTATTCGTACATAAAAAGACGGACAATCCTTACAAGGAATTTTGCAAATGATGTTATTTGTTACGGGACTATTCTTAAATAGTATACCTTCAATAGTATTGTTATAAGAAAACATAATATTAACATTAAATGATTTAAATATTGATTTTATGATTTCAAATCCACGAAAGTAAGGCTTGGTAAGTACGTTTTTAAGGGTTTCTTTGTCACTAACAACACTATAAAACTTTTTGTGAGCTTTTTGATAACATAAATCAGTTATATTACGTGGGTAGCAGAGATCATATTCTATCTTTTTTTATGTATTCTATATCTTGGTCAGGATATTGTGGACTTGCATTCCGCAAAGCATGTAAAAACATGTAAGATGAAATTGAAATTTTAATACTAAGATGGTGACCAGAATAAAAATGTACTTATGTTAAAATTTTTGTGGATTTCCTGTAAATACTGAATTTACATTGGAAAGACTATGTATTAATACATCTAGGATAGGGATGATATTAGTATTTTCAAATTCAACAGTGAATATTATGGATGGCACTAAATTATTCAATTTAGACAAATCTTTTACATCGATACCAACAGGTAAGACTACTTGGATGTCATCTACATATTTGAACCATTTTAAGGGGACATGTGTGATATTCGAGAGGTGATGTCTTTCAAAAACTTTTACATATAAGTTTGAAAGGAGAGATGATAAGAGGTTACCCATGGCCATACCAAATATTTGTTGGTAATATTCTCCATTGAAAGTAAATCTGCAATCACAGATACACAACTTAATGAAATAATGTGATTTACGGACATAGGTAATTCATGCAATACAAGTTCATTACTTAAATATTCTAGCACAGAGTCAATACGGACTTTTGTAGAGATCTTTGAAGTTCTCGTTTTTTCATTTTTCCACCATGGCATTACCTTTACTTATACATAGCATCACGTTTTATATATTTCACAATCAAGTTATTCATATATATGTACACTATATATTGTGAAAAGCTTTGTTCTTTCATTCCCTATTTTGTTGACTTTGGTTAAACTGTACCATTGTGGCGGAATCAAAGCTAAGCAAAAAAAAAAAAAAAAAAAAAAAAAAAGCAAATCTTCCCACAGTTACTTTAATCATACCTGCTATCAATGTCCCCCCAAGCACACATTCCCTTTATGTTACTTTTCACCGACAGGACAATTGGTTTTCACCCACAGACACAAACGAAATTCTCATACTCACCAGATGTTCTTGACTCCAGGGCGAGAAGCTGTGCTGACCGCTGGACAAGGTCGCTGAGACACCAACAACCCCCGTAAATCAATACACAAATAAAACAAGGACTACACCCATACAACAACACAACAATAGACCACTGTACAAACAATCACTAACAACATAAAAGAACAACAGCTCGACAAGTCAACACAACCATCCACAACAACACCAAGATACCACAACAACTTACAACTCCAACAACTCATCAACAACACGACAGAACTCACAAGCTTAACAACCCTCCAACACGCAAGCATAACAACTGATCCAAGACTGACTCGACAAAAAAACTGCCTCACTTGTCCGACTGTCAATACAGACTCAACCCACGACCAAACCCGACAGACACAACAACCGCTCACCGAACGAGCAATTTGCTTGTTAACTATCCATTCACACAAACAACCACCACTCCCTCTTTCTCTCATATAACTCTTCCATATTACCTCTCCTGTTACATTTGACAACGTCTCCTTACACTCACAACACCCACACTTCATTGCTTTCTGCAACACCCAAGGATGCTCGGATGCAGGCCCCCTGGATCTCGTTTGAGGACCCTCATACACTCTCTCAATGACATCGCCATTCACTTCTTCTAAACCACTTTTATACAAATTCCCATTATCTCCCTCACTACTATCCTCCCAAATCTCATTCACTACTTCACCGTCACTGTCTAGCTCTGTTCCCAATATCTCCCCTATTTCTGCTACCAAACCACTCAGTTCATCCATATTTCTGTCAAACTCTTGCAAAGACTTATCCATTCTATCAACTACCTCCTTACTGTTCTGTTTCCTTCCCACTGAAGTCTCACAAAAAGTTTTATAGTGTTGTTAATAATGACAAAGAAACCCTTAAAAATGTACTTAGCTTGTCTTACTTTCGTGGATTTGAAATCATAAAATCAATATTTAAATATTTTAATGTTAATGTTGTGTTTTATTATAACAATACCATTAAAGGTATGCTAATTAAGAATAGTCCTGTAACAATTAATAACATCATTTACAAAATTCCTTGTAAGGATTGTCCGTCTTTTTGTGTACAAATAAAGTAGCATATGTATTCAGTTAGAACAGCCCAGACTTCAAATATTTTATTTATCCAGCTGAGCAAAAAAATCTCATTGTATAAATTTGGGGCAAGAGTTCTGTAATTGCTATGTCTAATGATTATGTTTCAAGAAATTTACTGGATTCAGCAATTATACAAATCACTAACGAAAAAACCTAAATCTTAGTCTGGGACTGTACTATTTGGAGCCCATACATTTGTAAAATGTTTATGAAGGAACTTAAAATAAATCAATTAACTAATTAATTAGTCCCACATGTTTTTAATTATTTATTTTCTCTCAAGCTCTCTATATTTATATCTTATGTTTGTTTCTCACTCATTGTCTAAACACTTGTAAATTTCGCGTTACTAATACAAAATATATTGTTTCTCGAATTAAATTGCCTGTTTTTTCGTATATGCTTGACTGTATTTTGCTTCTCATTGTTCTGATCAGTCTTGACTATGGTAAAGGGTCGCTAAGACCAAAATATCTTGGCAGTTCTCGTTTTCTCGTTTTCCTCCTTGGCATTACCTTTACTTATATATATATATATATATATATATATATATATATATATATATATATATATATATATATATATATATTATATATATGTATATATATATATATATATATATATATATATATATATATATATATATATATTACATATATATACATATATATATATATATATATATATATATATATATATATATATAATATTTGATCAAGAAATACATAAAACGTGATGCTATGTATAAATAAAGGTAATGCCACAGAGGAAAATGAAACTAGAAATGCCGAGACCTTTCGGTCTTAACAACCCTTTACTTAAGGCAAGACTAATCAGAATACAGAAAAACACAATATAGGTAAGCATATACAAACGGACAATAGAAGATTAACAAAACGTCCAATTCACTTTAAACAAATGAAAAAACGCCCATGGGCTAGACTAAAGATTTTAAAATCAGCCAACCACACGACATGGTCACAGGTAATTTAGTCAGAAAACAATACATTTTAAAAACAGAGGGATATACAACCGAACAGTATAAACTTAGTAATATCCCGAAGGCTAGATTAAGGATTTAGGCGCGGACCTTCATAAACATTTTACAAACATATGGGTCCAAATGGTACACTCCCAGACTAAGATTTAGCTTTTTTTAATTAGTGATTTGTATATTGCTGATTCCTGTAAATTTCTTTAAACAATCATTAGACTTAGCAATTACAGAGCTCTCGCCCCAAATTTATACAATGAGATTTTTTGCTCAGATGTATAAACAGTGCATTTGAAGTCTGGCCTGTTCTAACTGAATACAGATGCTGCTTAATTCGTACATCTAAATTTTTGCTTGATTGACTGACATAAAAAAAACGGGCAATCGTTACAAGAATTTTGTAAATGATGTCGTTAATCAGCATACCTTTAATGGCATTGTTATAAGAGAACACAACATTAACATTAAAGATTTAAATATTGACTTTATGGTTTCAAATCCACGAAAGTAAGGCTAGCCAAGTACATTTTTAAGGGTTTCTTTTTCATTATTAACAACACTATAAAACTTTTTGTGAGATTTTTGATAACATAAATGAATTATATGAGGTGGGTACCAAAGATCTTTTCTTATCTTTTGTATGTATTCTATTTCTTGGTCAAGATATTGTGGACTCTTAATGTGCAAAGCACGTAAGAACATGGAAGAAAAAACTGAAATTTTAATGTTAAGATGGTGGCCAGAATAAAAATGTACATATGTTAAATTACTCGTGGGTTTCCTATAAATAATGAATTTACTTTGGAAAGACTCAATGTATTAATATATCTAGAAAAGAGGTGACACTTATTTTCAATTTCAACAGTGAAAAATACCGTGACCTACCACAAAACCATTTAGACATTATCAAAGGCATGACATATAGTGCTAAATCTTAGTCAGGGATTGTACCATTTGGACCCATATATTTGTAAAATGTTTATGAAGGACCTTGAAATATGAAGTTTTCATAATAAAACTCATATTGTAATACTAACCTGAACACCTGAATTAGCCCTGTTCACTGACCAGCCCGAACTATATTCCCACAGATTTACCCACTAAGTGGGTAATATTAACTGTCAGCATTACCAACTCTGCAGGTAAAATCTAGTCAAATGAGTTACCTGTGTTACCGTTGGCAACGCTGGTGCAAATACCGGCCACCAAAGGCCTGTCTCCTCAATTGAATCATTCACTATTATAAACGTAACAATATACATATATATACCAGGTGTTTCGAAATTAGACCCCCCCCTCTCCATAGAGTAAATGGAAATTTATGAAGTTTTCTGCTATAGCCAATCTCCATGTACATAATCTTAAGTTTCTATTAAGCTATTTTTCATTATACATTTCTTGTAGTTTTAGACTGAGTGACGGAGTTGGATACAGCCATGGCTAACACCTCGGAAGAAATCAGATGGATTAACCAGATCCTGGCTATAACCTTCAGAGAGGCCAGGGATGCTGGCACATTCTTCTTTCCATATATTATATATATAATATATATATATAATATATATATATCTATATATATATTATATATATATATATAGATATAAGATATATATATATATACGATTTTATATATATATATATATATGGGCAACCCTCTATCACCACTCCTCTCAAACTTGTACAGTGATGCTCAAATCTCATGCGACATGACTCCATAGGATTTCGTTCAAAATTCATTAAATGGCAACCTAGCATGCTCCATATTTATCTATTATTTCAATGCGGAAACGCGATTATTGCATACAATATGGACATAATATGTTTCATAAGAGTGAAATCTGTCATATATTTCAAAATTGTAAGAAAATGTCACGTGTATCAAATTTTTGAAAAAAACTCTTTCGAAACATTTTCAAAACTTTCGTTCACACATCGCTGAAGCATTTGACCAAAATGAAGTCGTCATTAAGCATCCGTTCAAATAAATAAAAGAAACACGAAAAAAAAATTGTCATAACATTAATAATACTTCCAAAGCCAACATAAAATTTGAAATAGTCCTGTTTGATTGCTTTTACACGTCAATGCTGAAAAAATGTAAATATGTATATACAAAAGTAGAATGCGCCCACCGATATCAACGTATGAGGTGAGCATGTGTGACGTATCTATCATTAGTGTCGGTGCAACAACAACCACCCAGTGTAACATAAGTAGGTCTACACTGAGTAACAACAATGAAATTATCTTGAAAACACTTTATATGTGTTAGAGGAATATTTGGATTTTCATACATAATTAATTGTTATAATTCTTAAATATTTAAAAAAAAATGTGGCATACTAGCAAATATTCGCCTATGCAATTATTCATTTTTCAAAGCCAAGATATTGTTCCTAGGCCTAGGTGTTAGATTTCTTTTGTTTACAGTTAACAGTTCCATCTCTCTATTAACAATTTCTGGCCAGAAAGCAAATGAGGTTATCAACCCATTCTTGTTCTTCAAGTTACCTTATGAAAGAATAAATTATACACCAAAAGTAAGGAGGACTTTAAAGAAAATAATATTTTAAACCAGTTGAAAAACAAGTGTTCCTTACACCTTGATATTAATACTTATGATATATCGATTAATAGTCATCTTCTCCATATAATCAAAATTATCATCTTTTATTCCTCAAAGAACAGGTAATCTCTACAAAAATAGAAACATTAGTAACATTACATCTCATAAGGCTTAGATTATTCTTTTAAGCCTATAAATCATTCTACAACATATAGGCAGCTTAAAAGTAGCCTAAAACTTCAGCATTCAAAGAAAACTGGTTGTAATTCATATTCCTATTGTATTCGTCAAAAAACAGATAATCTCTACAAATAAATTTATTAATAACAGATTATATCGCTGAAGGCTTAGTTATTTTTTTAGGCCTATAAAACATTTTGCAACATACAGGTAGCTTCAACACAGTCGAAAGCTTCAACATTCAAAGAAAACTTGTTTTAATTCATATTCCTACTTTGAAAATGTTGTTATGACTGTTGAGCTTATTAGGTCTACTGTCATAATGCAGCGGACGTAGTTATGTTGATCGGTCCGAAGAGCATGTTAAGTGTGCTTTCGTTGATGGTACCGCTAACCTTATCACACCGCACTTTGAACTTAGCAGCGTAAAAAAAGAAAATCAGTTCAAATCACACAGATTACGAATTATACCAGTGCATAAAATTGATCATATTTATATAGCCATAAGGAAAATAGGGCTAGCTGTGAATTCACAAACTTTTCGACATGTATGACATTAGAAAAAAAGTATAACACTACTTGGCAACATCACGTTGAGTCTGAGAATCTGGATGATACAAAAAGAATCATATCGCATGAGATTTGAGCACCACTGTACATGGAATTCTTTGAAAAACGCTATTTACTTAACCCTTAAACGCCGAAGCGGTATATTAAAAATAGTCTTCCGTGTGCCGGGTGGGTTTCGGAGTGAGCACGGAAGCGGAAAAAATATTTTTTTCAAAAAATCACAGCGCTTAGTTTTCAAGATTAAGAGTTCATTTTTGTCTCCTTTTTTTGTCATTGCCTGAAGTTTAGTATGCAACCATCAGAAATGAAAAAAATTATCATTATCATATATAAATAATGCGATATATGATAGCGCGAAAACAAAATTTCATATATAATTGTATTCAAATCGCGCTGTGCGCAAAATGGTTAAAGCTAACGAGTTAATTTTTTGTTGTTGTAATGTACACTAAATTGCGATCATTTTGGTATATAACACATTGTAAAATTATCAAAGAACATGTAAAACGATCAAAGGAACACAGAGAAAATATTATCACAAAATGATGCATAAATTCGTAACTCGCGGACGTAAAAAAATATATTTTTTTAAAATTCACCATAAATCTAAATATTGTGCTAGAGACTTCCAATTTGTTTCAAAATGAAGATAAATGATGGAATATTACTATACTGTAAGAGTTTTAGCTTACAATTGCAGTTTTCGACCATTTCGGACGAGTTAAATTTGACCGAATGTCGAATTTTTTATATATATTTTTTTATATGCAATTATTTCACAAATCAGAAAAGCTACAACCTTCAATTATTATTTTTTTTTGTATTCTTCATTAAATTGCGCACATTTTCATATATAGAACTTTATGAAACGCCTAATATGAAACGGAGCAAATATTAGGAGAATGCGTCATACGCATTTCGGAGACTTGTGGCCGCGAATCCGCGCGCGGAGGGAAGGAAAAAGTTTTTTTTGAAAATTCACCATAAATCTAAATATTTTGCTAGAGACTTCGAATCTGTTTCAAAATGAAGATAAATGACTGAATATTACTAGACGGTAAGATTTTTTGCTTACAATTGCGTTTTTTTACTGTTTCGGGTGAGTCAAATTTGGCCAAACGTAGTTTTTTTTCTAGTTATCGTGATTTATATGCAATTATTTCAAAAATGAGAAAAGCTACAACCTTCAAATATTTTAATGTTGTATTCTATATTAAATTGCGCACATTTTCATATATAAAACTTTATGAAACACCTAATATGAAAAGGAGCAAATATTAAGAGAATGTGACGTACGCATTTCAGAGATTTGCAGTGGAGAATCGGCGCGCGGAGGGAAGGAAAAGGTTTTTTTCGAAAATTCACCATAAATCTAAATATTGTGCTAGAGACTTCGAATTTGTTTCAAAATGAAGATAGATGATTGGAAATTACTAGAGTGTTATGTATTTTGCTTACCCCAAAAAAACATATATATATATATATATATATATATATATATATATATATATATATATATGTATATATATATATATATATATATATTATAATATTATATATATTTATGTTATTTTATATATATATATATATTATATATATATATATATATATATATATATATATATATATATATTATATTACACTTTTCGATTCTGGTACGAATACATAAATAAAAGGAATGCAGGTGAAACTTTTTTTTTGCATAAAATGAAATAAAATATATCATGCATCAATACATACGGATATATAAAAACTTGTAATAAATATAAAAGTAAATATAAAAAAAAATGCAGAATACTCACTCGTAATCCTGACTCTTCGTACTTCTCTTGTTTTCTCCCTCCTCCATTGAAGAGTCTTGCATTTCTTTCCTCTTGACATGACGAGGTACAGGTGGAGGAGGGAGACACACGCCCTTACTGCTGATGGGCCCGGCGGCCCCGTGCGCCCTCCACTGTCGATTGATTAGGCACACTCCAATAAAAGACCGCATTGTGGTATTTACGGTCACACTCCCCTATCCTGCAAAGAGCTACTTTGCAGGTGCGACAGAAGAACCGGGTGTCTCTCCTTCTGCCATTCATATGGCACACCCGGCACCGTTTCTGCCTGCGCCCTTCTGGGTAGGGCCTCCAGTGTGTGATTCCCAGGCTGCAGCCAACACACAGGGTCTACCTGACGAGAAGCGGCAATGGCGGGGCTGGCAGCAGGGGCGTCGGCAGCAGGGGCCTTCGGTTGAAGGCGTTGAAATACCTGTCCAACGCCAGGAAACTATCACGGGGCATAACGCCAGGCACATTGGGCGTACTTAAAAAAAAATTCCGCCTCCAATATTGCCTGACTTCGGCAGCAGGCATCATGCCAAAATAAATGTAGAGCCCCAAAAAATGTGCCATGTCGGTGAGGTTGCAGCCCCGCCAGTGTATACGGCAATGTCGTGCGTAATTCATAATGGCAGTACCAAGCGTAGTCCACCGTCTCTGCCTACCAGGTACTCCAGCAATTGCCTGCGTAAGGAAAACAGCTGGATGAACCCCAGAGCAGTGAGAGGAACAGGTACGGTGAGCCCAGGTGTTGCCGTGAATGGGTGCATGTTAGGTGGGGTGGGGTCCTTCGTCCACCCCTCGTCGCTCTCGGATGACCGACCTTCACCTTGGCTGTCGCGACGAGCCGACCTTCTACGTGCCCGACGAGCTACGGGCACGATTTCGCACACGAACCCCCCCCCCCCCCCCATTGGCCCATCTCCCTCACTTAGGCCCGCTTTCAGTATCATCATCCGCGATAAAACTAGACCCCATATCCTCATCCTCCCCCTCCTCAGATTCCCCCTCATATGCACTAAAATCAGTAAATTCGAGCTCACTTTCGGGAGTGAGCCTCGAAACGGACATTGGGGGCAAATATTCGTCATCACTGACATCGGGACTGATGTCCTCATCACTAGATGACCATCCGCCATCAAAATGAGGACTTGCAACATATTTCCGATCACGATAAGTACTTGTCTATGTCCCTTGGTTGGAGGCCTCCCAAATTCCTACGAATGCCCCTAACAGGATGCCCCGATGCTTCCTAGGGGTTACTAAAGGCACATGAGACACACGTTGTGATCCTAAACCACTTTCATCCACACGTGGCCGCACAGAACGGCGTTGAGGCGCCAGGTCATCTTGGGTGCTTGGTCCTTCGCCAGCATCCAAGTCCAAGATACGCCTTACACGATCCCTTCCGACCGGTAAAATGCGCCTTTTGCGGTCCACATGTCGTTGAGACATCTCTATGTACGTCCTGTACCTCCACAAATATTCAAAGTCTCGCACAAGTTCAGGAAACTCGATTGCAACAAAAGATCGCTCTCGGACGACGCGGCGCTGATGCTGACTGATGCGAGAAGGAGGCATTTCGCGCATGCGCACCTGGGTCACGCTTCTAAACAAAACACACCTCGATCCGTGAACTCCCAGCATCCCAAGGTGCGTGATTCAAAAGTTTTAGGCTGGTAGGCCTATAAGTATTTTTCCGCGAATTAAAAAAAAAAATTTTGTATGTTGACATAAATTACGTCCGGTCGGAACCCAAGAGACAATTTATCTCGATGTAAAATACGTCCAATAGGCGTTTAAGGGTTAATATCATTTATATTCCTTCAAAGTGTATATATATATATATAGGGTATATATATATATATATATATATATATATATAATATATATATATATATATATATATATGATATTTTAACCAGTTTGCCTGCAGGTCTTAATGTAAATGATTTACTCTCTAAATTAAATCACCAGGTACCATCGATAAAGTTTACTCTAGAATTGGAAAATGACAATAGCCTCCCTTTTTTTGATGTTTTGATGCATATTAATTCAGTATTTATAGGAAACCAACCAACAGCTTAACTTATGTTCATTTATATTCAGGCCACCATCTAATATCAAAATGTCAATTTTTTCTTCTATGTTTTTACGAGCATTGCACATCAATAAAGTTTATTCTAGAATTGGAAAAAGACAATAGCTTCCCTTTCTTAGATGTTTTGATGCATAGAGAACCATTTCAATATTAATTCAGTATTTATAGGAAACCAAGCAACAACTTAACTTATGTTCATTTATATTCAGTTCACATCTTAATATCAAAATATCAATTTTTTCTTCTATGTTTTTACGAGCATTGCACATTGGAAGTCCTCAACATTTGGATCAAGAAATTGAATACATAAGAAAAACAGGGAAAGATTTATGTTATCCTTCACATGTATTAGGTATTTGCTATAATAAAGCCCACAAAACGTTTTATAGTGTAACACGGAGAAAGAAACTTCTTAGAACATTCTCAGCTTGCATTATTTTAACGGTTTTGAAACCATAAAATCATTGTTAAAATCTTTTAAGGTCAACCTCGTTTTTTCTTATAAGAACACACTAAAAGGAATGTTAATAAAAAATGACCCCAAGGAAAGCAACAACATAATATATAAAATTCCATGTATGGACTGCCCCTCCTATTATCTTGGCCAATCTAGCAGGAGCTCAGAAGTAAGAATCAAACTGCATAAATATTCTGTCAAAACTTGGGAAACATCTAAAGCAATATTTTTTCATTTAAGTGAAAACAACCACTGGATAAATTGGATTGGTAGTTCAGTAATTGCAAGATCAAAAGATGTCTTATTACGAAATCTTTTAGAATCTGCCATTATACAACTTACTTCCCATTGTAATTTTAATATTAGTCGTGGCCTGTTTCATTTAGATCCTTGTATTTGTAACATGTTTAAGAATTACCTCAAAGATACCATCATAGACTTGAATACAAATTAGTGGCCTAATAGATTTTTTCTTTGTATATGTATGGTTAATATTTTTATGTGAATAAGTTTTTGTTTATCAAAGGTTTGAATGTGGTCAGTTGTCGCCTTGTATTATCCTTTCATTTTTCTTGTCGCTCTTTCTGAGCAGTTGGACATAATCTTTTTGCAAGCCTCTTACATTGTACCATGCTTATGTTTGTTCGCTTGGGAAGGTTACTAATTCTACAGGTGTGTTGGATTCTATGGTACTAACCTCCTTATAATCAGTATTTGTCACTTATATGGCCCTTCCTCGTCCTCTCAGTTTCTCATGTATATTTCAGTCAGTCTGCTAAGTAAAGGACGTTGAGTCAAAAGATCTTGCAGCTACTCAGTGTTTCACATTCCTTCATGGCTTATACCTTTATTTATGCATTTATCACGTTCCAAACTTCTGTGATTCAGTTATACACACACACACTAACACACACACACACACACACACACACACACACACACACATATATATATATATATATATATATATATATATATATATATATATATATATATATATTCGAGCTACAAATTTCCCTTAATATCTAATTCACTCTACCTCGGAATTAATATATTTTCATATATGTAAACCAAAGGGGAATTTTTTAGTTGATAATAATTTCGTCCCCTCATGGGATAGAACCACCATCCAGTGGACAGGGACGAGATCAGGACAACAGTGATGTTAACGATTCGGCTAACAAGTGAGGTTATAAGTTTATACCGATTCTGTCCTTACAAATCACCATCGAACTTGGTTATTCCTAATTAGAATTGATATCCAACTCCCTCTAGCATGTTAGCAAATTTGAACGTTTGACAAACGTAGCCATATTATGAATAATTATCACATTCCGTGAATCATAAAAATTATTCGAGCTACAAATGTCCTTTAATATCTAATTTGCTCTACATTGGAATTGATATATTTTCATATATGTACACAAGTGAGGGGCAGTCATGTGCGACAATGCCACCGTCGCTGCTTATGTCAAAAAGCAGGGGGGGACTGAGATATTGACCCTTATGCGGCCTGGCGGACACCGTTCTAGAGTGTGGGGAGAACGCCGGAATCTCCCTGTCAGAGAGGTTCATTCTGGGAAAAAGGAACGTGATTGATGACGGACTCAGCAGGCGGAATGGTCCCTACACCCGGCAGTAGCGGGCGAGTTGATCAGGAGGTGGGGCACCCCCTCCACGGACTTGTTAGAAACGTGACTGAACTGCGAGCTCCCGGTGTTCTGCTCCCAGGTCCCATACCTGGCAGAGATGTGAGAAGATGCGTTCCAACACCCCTGGGACGGGCTAGACCTCTACGCATTTCCCCCCTTCAGAGTTCTCAGGCAGGTCCTCAATCGACTCCAGACCTCAAAAGCAGGTTACCAAGAGAAGTGGAAGATCTTCAGGGCCTGGTAAAAGGGATAGAACTTTGACCCCCTACGAACCAAGATTCCACACGTTACGGAATTCCTAGTCCATTGGAGGGAGGACATTTGTAGCTTGAATAATTTCTATGATTCACAGTGATGTGATAATTATTAATAATATGGCTACGTTCGTCAAACGTTCGAATTTGCTAACATGCTAGAGGGAGTTGGATGTCGGTTCTAATTACGAATAACCGAGTTCGACAGTGATATGTAAGGTCAGAATCGGTATAAACTTATAACCTCACTTGTTATCCGAATCGCTAACGTCACTGTCGTCCTGATCTCGTCCCTGTCCGCTGGATGGTGGTTTGATCCCATGAGGGGACAATATTACTATCAACTAAAAAATTCCCCTTCAGTTTACATATACGAAAATATATCAATTCCAAGGTAGAACGAATTAGATATTAAAGGACATTTGTAGCTCGAATAATTAATATGATTCACGGTGATGTGATAATTATTGATATATATATATATATATATATATATATATATATCTATATATATAATATTAATATAATATATACAGTGGTACCTCATTTGTCAAATGTTTATTATGTTGAACATTTTGTTTTTTCGATCGAAATTTTTGATAATTTTTTTTTTTAGCGTTTGTCAAACAAATGCTCGTACTTCGACCTGACAGATTATCTTGTTTATACTTGTATTAAATAGCCTACTGCATCTTACAAGAAAAACTGTTTTAACATGTTTTTTTTATTTACAATATATTGTTTAATAACATTTTCAACAAAAAATAAAGCATTTCAATATAACATTTTGCATAAAAGATGTACAAATTGTATGTCACACACAGCTGACTGGGACAGTAAATGGGAGCGTTGATATGTTAACAAGAGGAGAGAGTTAAAATTTTACTGTATGTAAGCAAAAGCAATAACAATTCACATGAAAAGGGAATTTCACAAACTATATATTTAACATAGTGATAAAATATGAAAAGAATCAAATGCAATACAGAAACAATAAAAAAGAAGTCTTGATGAACCGTTGTTCGTGTTCTGAGTAAATGAAAAAACAAAGCTTTCACAATAAAATTTAGCATAAACGATTAACAAAATCATTCGTAATTGCGTGATGCATATAGCTAACTTGAGGAAGAGGGAGGGGCCGTTTATATTTTGACGAATAATAAATTAATGATATTAAGTTATCGTGCGTCATGATGTGGAGAGAAGAGACAGTAAAATCTTTACTATACGTAATATGTACGTAAAAGCAGTACCAATTCATATAAAAAAAATTGATATCAGAGTAACTTTAACAATGGTAAAACATGAAAACAATTTCATGCAATACAGTATTTAAAAAAAAAAAAAAAAAGTCTTGACCCCAGTGATCGGTTCGCAAGTGAGACAAGAAAAGAAAGGGGCGGGGGAAGGGAAGAGTGGGGTCTTCTTCCCACCGACTTGCCAGCGGGACTGGGGTGATTATTCTCCCTTTTCTTTCACTTACACTTGATTTGTCCAAGTCACTTCTCTTTGTTACGGTAAAATACTTATCTGGTGACAATTGCTTTACACAATTTTTTACCACTGTTTAAGTAACTTAGCTCCATAATAAACCACACTGGGGCCACGTTCAGCTTCTATGTGCCTTCGACTGCTTGTTTAAACGACTTCCTTGTGAAAAGGGGAACAGGCTTATTCGGACCTTGGCTGATTCGGACCATGTACTGGCTCATTCGGACCTTTATCCAGGCTTATTCAGACCTTCATATGATTGGCCGATTCGGACCTAATATGCAGTGGCGGCTGCTGGCTATCATTCATTGGGATGCTGTTACAATTTTTTTTTTTTTTTGTTTTTCAATTCCTTGATATTAACTGCATAAACACACATTATATATATATATATATTATATATATATATTTAAATATATATTATATAGATATTATATATATATATTATATACTACTATACATATACTTACTTATATATTAGACCTTATTATTAATACCTTTTATACAATTATATATTATATATATTATATATGTAATTATAATAATATTATATATATATATAATTATATATAAGTATATATATTATCATATATATATGTGTGTGTGTGTGTGTGTGTGTGTGTGTGTGTGTGACACTATAAACAATGCCAAATACTTAATGGATGATTACACTAATCAAATTTGAAACTAAACAAAACTGGAAAAGTATTAAAATACTAAAATTCAAAACTAACTTTGGGCAGCGGAAACTGACAGACGGATTGACGGGAAATTGAGAATATGAGGTTACATAAAAATATCAATTTCATGTAAACTAAGCGTAGCAAAATAAAAATCATTAAACCATTAAAAAGAATAAAAACTCGAAAACAAAAACATTTAGATACAAAACTGAGCATGACAGTAAAATAAAATAACATAGGCATATATAAAACAAAAGGACTAAAGAACATCCACCTAAAACACAGACGCATGCATGCACATACATACACACACACACACACACAGCACTCTCTCTCTCTCTCTCTCTGAGGATGGCGCCAGCAGAATCGCTGCCGAAAGCTATCTTGAATTTTAGTATCTTACGTATGGATGTGGCCTTGAGAACCCAAATAAATAAAGGAAAATATTAGAGGGAAAAGGCAGAATAACTCACTTCTAACTTATCTTAAAAAGGATTGATTTGGTTATTTTTACTCTAGAAAAGGTCGCCATTAAAAACCAGCCAATTAATCTACATTACTTATTTACAAGAGGCCGTTGAATGGCCTGGGAAAAAGTAAATGCAACTTGTCTGCACGTGGACCAATCCTATCTCTCACAATAGGGGAAAGCTGGCCAAAATCAGATTAACTTCAATGCTGGTTTCCAAAATTATTCATAGTTATCTTGCGTTAAGGAAGCACTTGCGAGCAATGAGACATGGATACATGACTCGGCGAAGATCTGGAAGAGTACCTAGATTAGACACAGAATAAAATAAAGACTTCTTGCATAAGTTACAGTTATTCAATTTTATCTAACACACTGGGGGAGGAACTCTAGTATTTAAATGAGATATTCAATGAAGACTTTGTCTGTCTGGGACGATCACAAAAGGTGGCATGGGGCCACGAGGCAAGGAAAGGAACATGGGATGTCATTTGAGAATTAGGAGTTCGAATTTGAAAATGTGGAGTAGTTACTTGACTCGGAGGTAAAGAACTGGCGATATGACTGTATCTTAAGACGTACCTGGATGCCTTATGTAATTGGACCTTTGCAGAAAATGTTACATCCCTTCTTCTTCTGCCTGTATGTTGCAAAATGTTTTATAGGCCTAAAAAAATAATCTCAGCCTTCTGAGATGTAATCTGTTACTGATGAAGAGATTGCCTGTTCTTTGAGGAATAAAAGATGATGATGATTTTGGTGATATGTAAAAGAAGGCTATTAATCGAAATATCATAAGTATTAATATTAAGGCGTATGGAACACTTGTTTTTCAACTGATTTACAATATTATTTTCTTAAAAGTCCTTCTGCTCGCTTTTGGTGTATAATTTATTCTTTCATGAGGTAACTTGAAGTGCAAGAATGTATAGATAACCTCATTTGCTTTCATTTTGTATGTCTCATTGAAACACTTCAATATTGGTATATATGATTATGAAAAGAACTGTCTTTGGATTTCTCTGTTCAACCAGATTCACTTGAGCTAATTGTTTGATGCCCTCCATGTCCACCTTGCATCGTGTGATTTTCCTGATGCTCTTGACAGCTGGCTTAAATGTTGCCATTTGGCCCATTACATGGACTGACACCCATGGCCACCTAATGTTCTGGAGACATGGTCAACATTGGCTGCTTGGTACTGGAGGAAAGAGCCTGCAGTTTTTTCTGGGAGATCAACACCTTGCACTGCTGCAGCATTGCATCTATACTTGTTTGCTTCTGTGTATGGTATGCAGAAGCCAAGTTTGCTGATCATGTTAACCAGATCACGGTGACCATACTTGTTTTCGAGTGTCACACTGAAACCAACTTGCAAGGTGGAAGAAATGAGCGAGGGCATGTGGATTGCATGATAGCCTGACCAATTGAGGCCACATGCAATTGTGCATTTCTGCTCTTGATAATGCTGCTTCGGAGCATTCACAATGAATAAGGGAGGTATGCAACATTTGAATTAACAGAACACATTTCATCTGAATTTGGGTACTCCAAATTATGAAGTTCCATGAATTTTATCTCTGTCTTATGAGTTCCCCAACTGTTTCAATAATTCTGTCCATTTCATAGAGTTCTTGTGATTCACTTGCTCTGTCATGTCCTTCTTGGATAATAGTTTTAACACTGTACTTCTGAATAACGATATTAGGACATTGTTTGATGGTGGTAATTGATATTCTTGCACCATAGTGGTTCTCCAGCTTTTGCTTTAGTTGCTTGAGGATGTAACTTCCTCCTAAGTCTTGCCACTCTCTCTCATCATAACTAGGTGCAAGTATTGCAGTGTGATGGTCTCATCGTCGTTGTTTTCCAGAAAATCAATTTCATATTGAGCAGCATCAGCTTTAGATTTGTTTCTATGTCGACCAACTTTTCTTCTCTTCCTGAGAGATTTGCACTTGTCAGATGCAAATTCTGGAGAGGGTTTCCCTTTATGAACAGATCCTTGCACTCGTGATGGTACAGAGCATCCTCAGCTGGTAGATCATTTATCATAGAGAGACAAGATTTGACTTTCAAGGCCCAATCATCCTTCCTGATGTGACGGTGACTAATGATATTCTTTTAAAATCCTGAAGTCATAACATGACCGTATCTGTAGCTAGCTTTGGTAGGATTTATTCTTTGCTAGAGACATTTCAACAAGAACTCCACAGAAGAGGCAGTGGTTTTGAAATCGAAGGCATTTTCCTCTTCTGATCTCAGGTTTGCCTTATCCACTTCAGAAGAATCACGCTTTTTGTCAGACTTTATGGTTTTGGGATTTGCGTGCCTAGTCCTGCAAACTTTGTGCACAAAGATATCACGACTTTTGTTAAAGCCCACATCTGAAACATCTAAGTTTCTCACTTTGTTTGCACTGTTAATACCAGTACACCCTTTCTTTGTCAGCTTGACATTCACTTTTCTACAGATGACACACGCCATATCTGTTAAGTCTTAGTTTATCAACCCACATGACAATCATGCATTAATCTATGTACAAATGAAAAATGAAATTCAAACATTATCAACCTAGAAATGCTGCAAATAACATAGGTGAAAACATGCTGTAGATTACAAATAAGGCAAAGTAAAATCATTAGTTAATTGTTATTTACACAGAAATTTAGAGGATGATTGCAATTATCTGAAAATAGGTCACTTACAGGCAAATATTACCATGTTAAATGAATTCCTTGACCTGAAGAACATAGGGTTAGACACTTTGTTAGGATTTATAGCTCTAATAGTCTGGATGATATGGTAATTTTGGCATACGGTAGCACAGTGTCGGCCATCTTGAATTAGGGCAATTTTGGGGCATTAGTAGTGAGCAGATTTTCTAACCGGTATAATAGACCTGATTTTCTGTTGAATCCAGTTGAAAAAACAAAGTAAAGCAATTTTTTCCAACCTGACCATATTTTTTCAGTTTAATTATTGGACTATAGCAGTAACCTCTCCTCCTCCCTCTCCTCTCCTCTCCATCTTCCATACACTAATAAGAGTCTTCCATAAGGTAAGAGTGGTGTTAAACGTTCATTATTCATTTATGTTAATTTCTCATTGTTTTCTGTTTGTAAAATTGTTTATTCCACATAAAATGTATTTTTTGTTAATATTTTTTGGGGTATGGAACGCATTAATACTACGTATTTACATTATTTCTTATGGGAATTATTGTTTCGGTTTTTGTACGTTCCAGATATTGTTGGAGGTTCTGGAACAGATTATGTATGAAAACCGAGGTTCCACTGTATAGGAGTTTTGTAACTCATCAAGCAGTATCCCTGTATGGGAGGGTTCACCAGTGGGCACTTAAGGGATAAAAGCATCTTCAATAAGAGCAGTGCATGTGTGTAGAATGCAAGAGCCCGTGCATGATGTCGATGAATGGTGGAGACTCAACATGATCGGAATCAACCCCAAAGAACAGTTTTCTGAATCAAATAACTTGGCTATGCAAAGGTGCAGGATAGCATAGTGCAAACTGACCAGGGCTATCAAGTAAGCCTCCTATTTCACGACGAACAAAGTCCAAATGTTAATTACTGTAATGCCATGGCACAATTGAATAAATTAGAACGGAAATTTGCTTAAGACCCTAGTTATCGAACTGCTTACGAGCAGGTCCTTCAGACTTATCTCGAAGCTGGGTTCACTATATGCCTCATTTTGGTCTAAAAAAAAAAGGGAGCTCAACCACCCCTCTTAAGATTGTCTTTAATGCCTCATCTAAACCCAGGGAGAAATCTCTCTAACTGATTGCTTCTATCCAGGTCCCAGGTTAGTTGAATTATTGTATATGTTGCTAAGGCTCAGAGTTAATCCCTACGCCATGACTTCTGACATTTCTAAAGCATTTCATAGAGTCCTTGATCCAAAAGACACTGAGTATGCCTGATTCCTGTCGTATAAGGCACCAGCAGATGCGGTTACCTTTGCCTTCAGGGTCATGGTGTTCGGAATAACAATGAGTCGTGTCTTCTCCAACAAGTCTTTTAGACTCACTTGCAGGGAGCGAGGATCCGGTTAATATGTCGACAACTGTGTCACCACATTTGCCAATGCAGCCGAGTTGTGGGATGGTTGTGTCACTGTTAATCAACTCCTAGACAAAGCTAATATGCCATTGAGGGGATGGGCTAGTATAGCCTAATGTTTGATTAAAGGGTAGGGTGTAAAGAACCAGTTGAACTTTCTGTGTTGGGAATGTCATGGGAGAGGAGTAAACATGAGATAGGTTTGAAACTGTCTAAGGGAGTAAAAGACTTGCTAGCTGATGGGGTTTTCCCATGAAGTGTTGGATCCTTTCTGTTTCTAATTTTGACTCTTCCTTTATATCTCAATTTACTGATGAGGAGGATAATAAAATGATTATCTAGTATAAATAGTACAACTGACTTCCAATCAGTTAGCCTGGTATTTCCAGGATAATCAATGCTTATTTCAATCACTTTTATCACTATTGTCCTAATCATTTCAGCGGCAGTTATAATTCTCTCTACACTCCTAGCAAAAAAAACTATTACAGACCGAGAGAAAAGATCCCCCTTTGAATGTGGATTCGACCCCAAAGGATCAGCACGACTACCGTTTTCACTACGATTTTTTCTAATCGCTATTATTTTCTTAATTTTTGATGTAGAAATCACACTCCTCTTACCCCTAACCACAATCATCACATTCTCTAACGTAAAAACATGAACCCTCACAGGGTTATTTTTCCTCATTATTTTACTCTTAGGATTATACCACGAGTGAATCCAAGGAGCTTTGGAGTGATCTGAATAATAGAGATCATAGTCAACTATGATATTTGATTTGCATTCACAAGGTGCTCCAAGGAGCTGATCTTAGTTAAAAAGCGAACGTCGCACCCAGTTTCGACCTGGGCTCCGGTAACTATTACCTTTAACTAAAATAATTAGTTAAAACCAAATAGAGGTATACCACTGTTAATGGTATCATTGAACTCAAGTTCTAACTAAGGGAACAACAAGAAGGGGAAGAGGCTTCTAACTTCAATCTCAGGCGGTTTAATTCCGTCTTTATTCCTGTTTTTATAGTGTAATAAACACATTACATTTTCATTGTAAAGCTAAAGGTACAAATCCTTTTTAAAACACCTAAGGACAAACTTGCCACCTCTACAGCTTCAATGTAACGCTCAAAACTTTAAGCTTCTTAAGTTTAAATGATCAGTAAAAGACCTACCAATCAAATTAATAAAATAATTAAATAAGTTTTAATTCTATTTTCTTGAATTGCCTGAAGGTAGCCAGAAGATTTCATAAGAGTGCTGTAAATACCCTGCCCACCATAATATTCGGATCAACCTCCATCTCCTAATTGGGTGTATACAAAACCACCAGCTAAAACACCCCGTCTAATTCCGATAGTAGATAATAGAGGCATAAATCACATAGAACCAGAAAAAACAACAACAGGATAAAACTGCAAGGAATTAAGCTTATAATTTTCTACTATTAAATTTAATACATATCCAATAAAACCCCCAACTAAACTCACAGCCAAAGCAAGTAGTTTCATCGACAAAGTAAGACAAATTATAGTAGGAGAAGGAAACACAAGCCAAGAAACAGCAGAACCACCTACTACAGCACCAATTCTTAAACCCAACATAGGCCAAGTTATCAAAGTCTCAGAATCTCTAACAGATGAAACAGACCTTAAGTTATAATCACCTCTAAGCCTGTAATATACAAGACGGAACCTGTAACAAACGGTAAGACCAGTAGCCAAAGCTAACAACCAGAAACAAATCTCATTAAGAGGATTTAAAAAAGCTACTTCTAGAATTAAATCCTTCGAATAAAACCCAGCCAAGAAAGGAAACCCACAAAGAGCTAAATTAGCTAAATTAATACAAACAACCCTAATAGGTATAAAATTTACTAAACCCCCTATCATACAAATATCCTGATAATCCCCAACACTATGAATGATTGAACCAGCACATATAAATAAAAGAGCTTTAAACAAAGCGTGAGTTAAAAGATGAAAAAAGGCTAAAGTAGCCCACCCTAATCTTAAAATAGTAATTATAACACCCAGCTGACTTAACGTAGAGAGAGCGATAATTTTTTTAAGTCAGTTTCAAAATTAGCCCCCAACCCAGCTATAAACTTAGTTAAACAACCTAACAATAAAAGTAAAGTCCTAGCAAAAGAAGTCATAAGCCTAGAATGGAATCGAATTAAAAGGTAAACTCCAGCAGTTACTAAAGTTGAAGAATGTACTAAAGCAGAAACAGGAGTGGGAGCAGCCATGGCTGCAGGCAGTCAAGCAGAAAAAGGAATCTGAGCTCTTTTAGTCATAGCAGCTAACACCACCAAAAAAACAACATAACTTCTACTTAAAGACTGCTCTCCAACATAAAAATAAAACTTTCAACCACCTAAACTCAATATTAAAGAAATTCTTAATAAAATAGCAACATCTCCTACACGATTAGACAAAGCTGTCAATATTCCTGCCCCAGCAGATTTTTCATTTTGGTAATAAATGACTAAAGCATAAGAAACTAAACCTAGCCCATCCCAACCCAATAAAATACTAATTATATTAGGACTAATAATTAACAATAACATAGAAAGTACAAATCCTAAAACCAAGTATATAAAACGACCAATATTATAATCTCCAGACATATGACCCCCTCTATAAAATAAAACCATAGAAGAAATAAAACAAACAAAAGACATAAACATCATTGATATTCAGTCAATAATCAAAGCTATTTCAATTCTAGCTCTATTAATTCTAATCAACTCTCAATCTATAAAATAACAACAACCAGAAGAAAGTAAATTTAAAGAAGTAATTAAACTACAAATAGACACAAGTAACAAGAAAACCATACTACTTAAATTCATTTTATTATTTCATAACACTGCTCAAAATAGAAAACTATATCTTTGGTCCCACAAACCAACATTTTATTTAAATTTAAACCATCTAAGCCACTAACAAACCAAAACAGAACCTTTCAATACTAAAACATTTAAAGGCAACCAATGAAGAATTAAAATTAAATATTCCCGAACTTTTCCAGAACAATAAGAAAACAAAGCCCTAAAATATTTCCCATGCTGACTCAAAGAAAACATATAAAGACTATAAGCAGCTCTCAAAAACGAAAGCAAAGCAACAGGAATTATTGCCAATAAAGCTCAAGATACCACTCTGAGAATTAAACTAATTTCACCTAATAAATTAACAGTAGGAGGAGCAGCCATATTCCCCGCTCTTAAAACAAATCATCATAAAGCCATAGTAGGTATAAAACTAAGTAAACCCTTACTAATTAATAATCTTCGACTCCCCAACCGCTCATACACCATATTTGCTAAACAAAATAAACCAGAAGAGCAAAGACCATGACCAACTATAACAGAAACAGCACCAGATAACCCTCACCAACTGAAAACTCTAAGACCAAAGACCACATAAAACCAACCCTATATGAGCTACAGAAGAGTAAGCAATTAAAGCTTTTGTATCTGTCTGACGTAAACAAATAAAACTCACAAAGATACTACCCAATAAGCCCACTGAAACTCAAAATCACCTAAAAGTCACAGCCGATTGAATAAAAAGAGGACACACTCGAACTAAACCATACCCCCCTAATTTTAATAAAACACCAGCTAAAATCATAGAACCAGCCACAGGAGCCTCTACATGCGCCTTAGGAAGCCATAAATGAACCAAATATACAGGCAATTTGACAGTAAAAGCCATAACCCTACAAATATATCATACTGCCATCAACCTTACTCCACACTCAGGAAGTGACGATAAATTAAATGTTACGGAACCCCCTGTTCTATACAAGCTTAAAATAGAAATCAACAAAGGTAAAGACCCAAATAAAGTATAAAACAATATATAGACCCCAGCTTGAAGCCACTCAGGCTGATAACCCCAACCTAAAATTAAAATTATAGTAGGAATTAAAGAACTTTCGAAACAAACATAAAATATTAAATAATCAAGACAAGAAAAAGTCAAAACCAACCTCAACAAAAGAAAGATATTAACTAATAAGTTTTCAACTTTTTGTCTTCTTCCAACTACTAAAGCCATAATCCAAAAACAATAAAATTAAAATATAATCATAATCTAAACCTAACCTTAAACCTAGAAAAGAAAAAGTAAACCCATTTAAGGAGTAAACTCCAAAAATAAAACTAGCTAAAAATAAAGTCAACTGAATAGACAATCAACTATCTGCAATCAAAGTTATCAATAAAACTATTAAAATAAATCTTAACATCTCAAAACATTAAAACTTCCAAAATTGTCCCTTCCATGCCTACGAACAATAGAAACTAACAAAGCTAAAGCAAGGGCCCCCTCACATGCAGCAAGAGTCAGAAAAAACAACACAAAATATAAGTCCCTCCCTAAGTGACCGAAAGCCTGAGCTATAAACCAAAAAATATTTACTATAATAAACTCTAAACTCAACAAGACATTTAATAAATCCTTACGCTTACCAACAAAAGCCAATAAACCACAGCACAAACAAAACAAAGGAACAAAAAGCCAAAAATAGAAAATTGTCATTAGTTTCAATAGTTTAAATAAAAATAATGGTCTTGTAAACTGTAGATGAATTATTATTCTTGAAGCTCAGAAAGGAGAAATCTTCCCATCACTATTCCCCAAAACTAATATTTTATAATAAACTACTTTCTGTATCAACACAATCTTACTATCCTCTCTAATCCTAGTTTCAACTTCAATTTGCTTTATACAAATATCACACCCTTTGGCTATAGGACTAACCCTTATTTTTCAAACCATAATAATCTGCGTAACAGCAGGCCTAATATCTAAATTTATGTGGTTCTCTTATATTTCATTTTTAATCTTCCTAGGGGCAACATTAGTTTTATTCATCTATGTATTCTCTCTTGCATCTAACGAAACATTTAAACCATCAACCAAAATGACAGCAACATTCCTCGCCCCATTAATCTTACTACCGACTCTACCTCTGTAAAGGGGAAGTTATTTTTGGAAAAACTGTGGGAAGAAGGAGTAGGATAGGATAATGTTCTTCATGCAGAAAAACAGGAAGAGGCAAGAAAGATCATTAGAAGAATTTATCAAGAATTAGGAAGGGGATTTTGTCGGGAAAGTCGGTATGGAGGAGTTATGGAGTTCCATTTGACAACGTCTGTGTGTGTGTGTGAGAGAGAGAGAGAGAGTAATTTGTGGTTGGATGGTTAATGACTGTATTGGCTGTTGGTGAGTTCTGGGTTGTCTGTTGGTGCTGTTGATTGTTAGAGTTCTGTGTTTTGAGTTTTTTTGGTGAGTCTTTGGTCAGTCTTTAGTCAGAAGCTGTGAGAGACAGTAGTGTTGGCAGCATTTTAGTGAAGGCATTGATATTCAGCTGAGTTGTGTGTTTTTGTTTGTTATTTGGTTGTTGTTAAGTTAGTGTTGTTTGCTTAGAGTTGTTGTGCCTGTGCTGTTGTGATTTTTTGTGTTGTTTGTGCACTGGTCTTTTGTTGTGTTGTTGAGTTTTTATTGTTATATGTGAGGTTGTGGTTGTGTTCCTTGGTTGTTTGCTGTGTTGTTAGGTTGTGGTTGCATTCCTTGGTTGTTTGCTGTGTTGTTGAGTTGTGGTTGTGTTCCTTGGTTGTTATTGAGTTGTTGGGTTGTAGTCCTTGGTTGTTGTGTTGTTGTGTTGTGGTTCTTGGTGGTTGTTGTTGGTGTCTCAGCGACCTTGACTGGCGGACAGCACATCATAGTCCTGGAGTATCTGGAGTTGGTAAGTACATGTGTTTTCTGTTTTTTTTTTTCTGTTTTGGTATAGATCAACTGTCCTGCGTGAATTCTGTAGTGTAAAGAGGAAAGTGTGACAGATTGTGAGTTTGGCAGCTGGATTGATTAGGTTAATGTGGTGTGGGGGTGGGGGTGGTTTGTCACTTGTTTTTTTAGCTTGTGATCCCGCCACATTATTTTTTGGCGCCCAAACAGGGACTGTTGGTGCGGCAGCTGCAGGACAATTGGGGCATTTGAGTTGTGTGATTGGTGGAGAAAGTGAGAATGGAAGGGTTGAAGGAGATACATAGGCTGAAGGAGGAGTTACGGTTGGCGAGGGAAGCTAAGGAAAGATTGGAAGTGGAGAATGTGAGGTTGAGGGTAGAGTGTGAGGAGCTGAAGAGCAAGTTAGAGGAAATGAGAGGAATGCTAAGGAGTGCGAAAGTGGAAATGAGAGAAGAGGTGAAAGGAGCAGAAGAGAGAATGGTTGAGAAAATGGACAAAAATTTGGGGTAATGATGAATGCAGTGCAAGAGATGATGCAGGAAATGATGAAGGGATTCATGGGAGAGGGAGCTGTAGGAGGTAGGCCTACTGGGTCTTGTGACGGGCCAGGAGTGGTAAAGAAAATGAAAGAACGAGTGGATGAGAGTACGAGTGACGAAGGTGATTTGGTTGTGATAGGTAAGGGAAAGAAGGGGAAGACACAGGATAAGGATAAACCTGAGGACAAGAATAAGAAGGGGGCTGAGGAAAAGAAGAAGACTAAGGGAAAGAAGGTTAGTAAGGGTAACGGACAGGATGAGACTAGGACTGAATACATTGGGGAAAGGGCTGAGAGTGATTTAGATAGCGGTGAGTGGAAACAGGTAGGTAGAAAGAAGAAGGATAAGAATAGTGTAGTCAAGAGTATGGACGTGAGTATGGAAGTGGACTCGCTGTATTCGGAAGAGATAAAGAAGGGTCAGAATGGAAGTAGCGAAAGTGAGAGTGAGCAGGAAGTATGAGAGGCTGTGTATATGAGAGAGGTACCCCGATGTGCACAATACGAGGAATGTGGTAGTAGGGACATAAGGGACTTTTTTAAAGAATATGAGAGGTATTGTGAGGCAAAGTATGGAGATAACAAGAGAGTCTGGGCAAGAGAGTTAGGTAGCTTTTTTACGGGATTTTTGTTGAGTATGTATGGGGTAATGATGAGTGTAGGGAATGTGCCTTATGAGAGTGTGAAAGCCAGGATTGTAGAACAGGCAAAGAGGATAAGGAGTAGCATTAGATATAGGAGAAAGCATGATTTTGAAGAAGCAAGAATGAATGTTGGTGAGTCATTGTCGATGTATGTGTGCAGGTTGGAAACATTAGCCAGGAAAAAGTTTGGGGATGTAGGGATAAATGAGTGTAAGGAGTTAGTGCAAAAGTTGTTGGCGACTGTACCAGAGAGTGTATATGAGTTTATAAATCTGGAATGTAAGGAAAAAATGCAATGGACAAATGAAAGGCTAACATGGAACGATATCTTAGAAATAGTAGAGGATTACGAGTTAGATAGGTGTTTGAAAGAGAGTAGGAGTGTTAGTGTTAGGACTGAAGTAGCTGAGGTTGTACCAGAGTTGAAAAGCTATAAAGAGGCAGTTTTGGAGCGAGTGGTAGATAAGAGCATTAGGGGTAAGTAACGTTAGTGTAGTTAGCCCTAAAAGAGATAGGAGTGCGAGTGTTGGAAGAGTCAGGTCAGTTAGTTGTGAGCGAGAGCAGCAGTGTTATAGATGTGGTAAGCCAGGACACAGGAAGAATGAATGTTGGTGGGCGTCAGGAGCGTGCTTCAGGTGTGGGCAAACGGGGGCATTTAGTGAGTGAGTGTAAGAAAGGTAGGGATATTAAATGTTACAGGTGTGGACAGGTAGGGTACATACCTAGTTGATGTCGGGGTACCCATATGAATGTGGTTTGCGGCAAATGTGGGAAGAACGGGCATTATGCTAGGATGTGTAAAGACCAGCGTGCAAAGTGTGTTGAATGTGGAATGGAAGGTCACATGGTGAGTGTGTGTAGGCAAAAGAGGATGAGTCAGGCTGGGAATTCAGGAAACTAGGTGTTAAGGGGATTCAGTTGGGTGGGTCCTCTAGTACCGCAGTATGTTCGGGAGAATGTGATGAGTGAGTGGTTGAGGGTAAATAAATGTGAGCCGAGCATCAGTGAGCAAATGGGTCTGGAAGATCGGCAGTTAGTGTTGGTTGAGTATGGAAGAAAGCAGAAGAACATAAGGAAAGGGAACGAAAGGGAGAAATGTGAACTGCATGATAGAGGGGTTAGTGTTAGGGTAAAAATGGTGGATAAGATGACTTTGAGGGGAGCAATAATACATATAGCGTGTGTGGTTTTGAATTGTCAGGGTTTAGGGAAGTTTCACCAGGAAGGGAATCAGGTGGTAAGGATGTAGTTGGCAGTATGAATGAGTCTCTTCGGGAGTTTGGCAGGAGTGTAAATGAGGTAAGTGATTTGGTGGCAGAGTTACGAGAGATATTCGGACAAGAGTTAGAGGGGGTAGATGAGATATTGAATGGGATTTGAGAGGATGGTAGTGAGGGAGATGGTAATGGTAGTCTGACTGGAAGTGGTCTGGGAGAAGTTGATGGCGGTGTAACCGAGAGTTTGTATGAGGGCCCCCAAACAAAATCCAGGGGGCCTGCGTCCAAGCATCCGTGGGTGTTGCGGAAGGTTATTTAGTGTGGGTGTTGTGAGTGTAAGGAGACGTTGTCAGATGTAATGGGGGAGGAAATATGGAGGAGTTATGGATTTCGATTTGACAACGTCTGTGTGTGTGTGTGTGTGTGTGTGTGTGTGTGTGTGTGTGTGTGTGGAGAGAGAGAGAGAGAGAGAGAGTAATTGGTGGTTGGATGGTTAACGAATGTATTAGCTGTTGGTGAGTTCTGGGTTGTCTGTTGGTGCTGTTGATTGTTCGAGTTCTGTGTTTTGAGTTTTTTTGGCGAGTCTTTGGTCAGTCTTTAGTCAGAAGCTGTGAGAGACAGTAGTGTTGGCAGCATTTAAGTGAAGGCATTGATATTCAGTTGAGTTGTGTGTTTTTGTTTGTTATTTGGTTGTTGTTAAGTTAGTGTTGTTTGCTTAGAATTGTTGTGCCTGTGCTGTTGTGATTTTTTGTGTTGTTTGTGCAGTGGTCCGTTGTTTTGTTGTTGAGTTTTTGTTGTTATATGTGAGGTTGTGGTTGTGTTCCTTGGTTGTGGTTGTGTTCCTTGGTTGTTTGCTGTGTTGTTAGGTTGTGGTTGAGTTCCTTGGTTGTTTGCTGTATTGTTGAGTTGTGGTTGTGTTCCTTGGTTGTTGTTGTTTTGTTGTTGAGTTGTTGGGTTGTAGTCATTGGGTGTTGTGTTGTGTTGTTGGGTTGTGCTTCTTGGTGGTTATTGTTGGTGTCTCAGCGACCTTGACCGGCGGACAGCACAGCATAGCTCTGGAGTATCTGGAGTTGGTAAGTACATGTGTTTTGTGTGTTTTTTTTTTATTATGTGTTGGTATAGGTCAATTGTCCTGCGTGAATTCTGTAGTGTAAAGAGGAAAGTGTGACAGAGGGTTTGCCACTTGTTTTTATAGCTTGTGATCCCGCCACATTGGAAATCCGTGTATTTATCTAAGCAGCAAGCCAGGCTTATGGGGCAGTGGCTGCAGTCAGGGGAAGTAAGGGAGAAACTAACCTAAGACCAGTAAGATGAGAGTAACCCCCAAGAAACAGTTGCGGTGCAGTTGACCATACCCAAGTTAGAGTTGTTAGCCTTATTGTTGGGAAGCAGGTTAGGTAGGAAGTTAAAGAATCTGTTAAATGTTAACACTTATAGTCTGGACCGATAGATTGCTATAGCCTGGATAGCTAGCAACTTTATAGCAAATAGGGTGGAGGAGGCTAACTCTATTTTACAGGAATGTGGGATGAGTGTGAAGAATGTGCCAACCAAGAGTAATCCAGCCAATATCTTGTCCCAAGGAGCTGACATGAGAGAGCTGAAGAAGTGCCAGTTGTGGCACTATGGACCCTTATTTCTTCATTGTGAAGGGTCGCCCGATCTACTTCCAACCCATGACAAATTGGCGAGAGGCCAGGATAACACTTGATCTTGGGAGGCTGGTTATATAGAGAAAATATGTGAGTTCGGTTTCCTTTAGAATTCTGGGCAAGTTAAACACCATGTTTTTAGTTCTTAATTATTATTGTAACACACACAATTTCACTTTCCTATCACACACAAATGACACAGGGTAAACGGAGTATAAACCAACACAAGTTATGCGTCCAGAAGTGAGTATTTAATTGAACTTATCTTTTGTTCCAACTGAACTTTGGACCCATTTCTGATTTCTGGCTCCACCCTTCCTTCTTCTGGAGACCACCCTAATTCTTCATAATTGGGTAATCTTTTACGCCTACTACTTCCGGCGACGACATCTAACAAATCAGGGCATGCTGTGGGCAGTCCATTCCACCCACTTGTTATTTGTTGCTCTCGGTCAAAGTTTATGTCTAACAGCTTGCATCATCGATTTTTGTTATGTCCCTTTCTGCATTTTACAAGTGTCGTAACGCAAACATCCTGGTTTGCGTTTCTCTCCTACTTCTCTTTCGCCTTCATCTACCAAAAACTCTACTAGTATAGTTTCTTAGTTAATATATTTCTTACATAACTATTCCTACCAGACTTCTGACTTCTGTTTAACACTGGCAACGCATTGAATAGACACTGCTTGTGCTGTTCATTGTAAATAAATTGGAGGCAACTTCATAACTGCTTGGGAGATCTGGACGTTTTGCTGGTTTTGAATAAAACTGTAACTTTTGGCATGGAAGAAGCCTTTTGAATTGCTTTCATCCCTCATAAGACCTCAGTCTCTGATAAGCATGGTTTTACTGGTATTTCTAGTGGTTTTCCTTGGACGAGTACACATTCAGTGTCATGAGAACCCCCAACACCAGATTAAGCAGCTTCCTCGTGATCAAAGTTGCTGAAGGCACCAATTGTGAGGGAGTCACTCTTAAAATGACTCAGCATTGGAACTTGAAAAGGAGACTGCATAGCAGCATACTGTGCAAGGTTATGGTGGTGACGAATAACTTCACGGTAACTAACACTTAAACCTGCATGATTAAAGCTTGTTATTAAGGTTTGCTTCTACATTTCTGATGTATTGATTCCCCTACCATCATATGTAAAGGTGTTTTTCTAGCCCCTGATGAATATTGTACATTATTCGTAATAAAGTTTGTGTTTTAAGATTCCAGTTGTGTGAGCACTTCCCCACTTCCAATTCTTTTCATTACCTTCATTTTCGAGGATCTCACAGCCCTCAATTGTGTTTTCATCTATATTATTAAATAATAAATACCTCAGGTACTCTTGACTCGGTCCAAGAGCTTCTAAGGTCCTGTGAATCACCAAATTTATTATTAAGGCCAAAGTCTAAATCTGCAATGATTCCCTCAATAGCAGAGCACATTCTGTAATGGGATTGCAATTTCTTATGACATGTGCTACTTCTTCTGTTTGGCACTTTTAATTATTTAAAGTATTTGCAAACATTTTTATCACTTTTCCCTCTTCTTTTGACATTGTAAAGTTCTAATTAACTGAAATAGTTGAAGTTTCATCACAATCGAGCAGCCACCATCTTTGATGACGTCATAAATGGAAAACCTATATCAGGTGGCAGATGTCCACCAAAGACAAAAAATACTAAAACAACTACTAAACATTTCTGGAAAAAGATTCTCCATACTCAAATTTTCCTACAGAACTATACCTAGCACCAGGACTATACTGGGAGCCTGTTAGTTCTCAACAGACAAAATGACTGATGCAGTTGGTAACAAGGTGGGTGGCAACTCTTGAGTGTGGGGATGCATTTAGTACTGTTTTTGCATTTACACAGGGTTTCTCGTCATTCTTTCTACTTTTACTCTGACTACCAACTCCCGTGGAACTCACTGAACCCTTGCTGCTAGTCTGACCCTTAACCGGCCTGGATGCCACATGATAAGACGACAGGCCAGACGCATTTACGTTACTGATCTGCCTGGTAGGCATATTTACAGGGGTTTTGTGCACTACTATTACCACAAATCAAATTATAATGCTTACCATTACGCAGTTTTAGAGCTATGAATAAGCAAAATTACTATGGTCTAATCACTCAGTTACACATTATCAAAGTTTCACAGACACAGCCTAGGATTACAAAGATACTCAAAGATAAATTTAAACCACGAGTCCATGACAGAGACTCTTGCTTTGGAAGTGACGACGCGAGCTAACTGTTCCTCACCTCTATACAGACACCCCAAGAAAGAGGCCGATCTAGCTCTACAAGCCCTATCTACCAGCAATTCAGTCCGATATACAAAACTAACAGATTCATTCATTTGTATAAAACAGTACACAATACTAATTTCTGCAATAGGAATATTGTCCACTCATATTTACACATGACAAGAGAACTGCAAGCCTGGCCACCTGTGTTCTGCTTGTTAATCCTGAACGGTGTGGAAGAGTGTCGGGGATAAAGATGCTCCAGTCTTTTTTTTGCGCCAAGCAGTGTTGGGGTGATCTTGAGGAGTTATTCCAGGACAGAATGTGGTGGCGTGAGCTCACCAAGGCCCTATGCATCCCCCTGGGTGCCAGCCACACTATATTTATATAAATGCACACACACATGTATATATATATATATTTACATGTACACACACGCACACACACACACACACACACACACACACACACACACACATATATATATATATAATATATATATATATATATATAGATATATATATATATATATATAAACAAAGCAAAGACAACCACAAAGGAAAATTGAAACACTGAAGATGCAAAGTACTTTCGTCTTGTTACCAAGAATTGGTCACAGCAACTAGAGATACAAGTCATTAGGGTACAAGTCATTAGGGAAAACAAAAAGGTTGGCAGGTCACAGAGCAGTCAACAGATTAAAATTGAAATCTACTTATTGGCAATCCTCTTTATTCTATCTTTCAATTCTTTCTGGAACATATGTTTTATGACCGGGTCCAAAGAAAATAATCCTAGACTTACATTAAAATTATTCACCCAGGTTAACTGAATTAAAACAGATTCTAACAAGTTCCTTGAAATAGTTTCGTTACAACGTGACGGTATTTGGCTTTCGTCCAAATACTTTTCACTTAAATGTAAAAATAAAGCATTATTTGTGACCTGTTCTTATTGAGTATTTGTGTTGTTTTAATCTGGTGTTCAATTCTTTGCTGGTCTAACTTAGGTAAAATAAATCACAATCCATACATGGAATTTTGGGTACAACATTGCTCTTTTCGGGGGTTATTTTTTATAAGCATGTTTTTTACGTTATTATATATGAAAGATGCATTTGTATTACACAAATTTAAAAAGGGTTTTACAGCTTCAAATCCAATAAAATATGGGCACTTCTTTTTCTTTCCAATTTTTCATGGAAGGTCTTAATAGCTTTATTATAACAAATATACTTGATATGGGATGGATAGCACAAATCTGCTCCTATTTTTCTTATTTTTTTAAATTCTTGACCTAGAAACTCAGGACTGAAGAAACATAGATGAAAAAACTGAAGTGGAAGGACATACCAGTAGGAGAGCAGGGATCAAAATTTCTCTGTGGCACCAGCACAGGCTGCCCCCGCCCTCTGATACCCACATCACGAAGGAAGCAGGTATTCGACATCATCCACGGCCTCTCCCATCCATCGGGATAGATAAAAAAGGACGTGCAGAGATAAGCAAAGAACTGCATACCATGCCAAACAAGCAAGATCACCCGCCACACGGAATCAGGCATCAGAGACTTCCCTCAATCATGAAGACAGTTCGGGCACATTCACATGGACGTTGTAGGAACCCTACCACAATTGGGGGGCGCGCCAGATACCTCCTAACAGTCATAGACCGATCTACGAGATGGCCGGAAGCAACCCCGATGGCAGAAACGTCGACAAGCACCTGCGCGGAAGCCCTACTATCAAGTTGGATAAACCGTTTCGGTGTGCCAGACGACATAACTACAGACAGGGGCTCGGCATTCCTGTCAGAACTCTGGGTCTCCCTGGCACACATAATGGGGACAACATTCCGCAGCATGACAGCATACAACCCAACGGCCAACAGAATGGTGGAAAGGGCTCACCGTTTGTTAAAAGCAGCACTGATGGCATGGTATACCGACGAAAACTGGAAGGTTCAGCTACCCTGGGTCTTGCTAGGACTTCGAACAGCATCAAAAACAAACAGCTAAGAATCTCCTGCAGAAAAAGTTTATGGAGAAGCCCTGACAGTACCGGGCGAGTTTTTCCCTACAGAACCAGATGACTAAGATACAACCCTTAAAAGACTAAGGGAAATAGCAAAGGAGTTTGCACACTGCCAGAAGACTTTCACAGACAGGACACATAATTACAGACCAGAAGGCCTAGGAAACTGCATATACATCTTCCTGAGGGACAACACCCACCGCCCACCTCTCTCCAGACCATACAGGGTCCCATACCATGTCGTCATGAGAAACTCCAAGGCCTACCTCTTCGACAATAATGTATTATTTAATTATTAATATTAATTATCAATAATTGTCTTGGGGGGAGTACTATAATAGATTCACTTTACCCGTGCATCTCATACCCAGCGCCGTTCTTTACAATACTCCTGATTGGCTGTTGATAAGCCAATCGCAGGGCTGGAAACTCTGTCTCTCGAGAGAGTTGACATAGGCAGGATGTATGTTCCACCTCTCCTCTTTCAAGTTATAACTTTCATTACACCTGCAGAAAAGGAGCACTTCCCAATTTCATCACTAAACATCATCAAGCCAATGATTTAAGGATTATTATGATATAAGGAATATGTACTTCAGTAAACTTAATGCTAAAATATTTAGTGAAACAAACATAAAATTCTTAATATGAAATATATTCTTTCACTCCTTACATGAGATAGCAGTGCATTCATCATTTATCATATTGTGTTTCTTACAGTTTTGTAGCTTAAATGTCATAGAAGACAATGCTACCAGAAATATTTATAGGAAGGGCTATGAATATGAAAATAACAAGCAAAAGATTAAGAATATTAATTTCTTTCTCTTATTTTCGTGTAGTCAGGTGTTGCTCACGTCATCATCATGAGCATGACTCTCAATAGAAGAAGTCTTATGGGGGAAAAAAGAATATTAAGACCTCATTATCACCACTATCATTACCACCATCACCCTTTCATATTCTATAGTGGAAATCTCTATGTGAAAAAAATCGTTACTTTGATATTGATCCCTTATGGAGGATATTCATGTATCCAATTGATTTTTCTTTCGCTACAATCATTCCTCCTATATACCTTTCACTATTACTTTTTATTATATATTACGATTTTATTCATAATTCTTATATCATATAATCCTTAAATCATTGGCTTGAAAACGTTTAGTGATGAAAGTGGAAAACGCTCCTTTCTTGCAAGTAAAGCTGAGGTGCAATGAAAGTTATAACTTTTGAAAGAGGAGAGGTGGAACATACATCCTGCCTATGTGAACTCTCTCGAGAGACTGAGAGTTTCCAGCCCTGTGATTGGCTTATCAATAGCCAATCAGGAGCGTCGTAAGGAACGGCACTGGGCATGAGATGCACGGGTGAAATGAATCTACTATGTAAAGACAGGGGCGTCATGAGGGTTGCTGGCGCCCAAGGACAAAGTCTTTTATGGCGCCCCAAAGGGAGGGGACGGGGTGGGGGGGGGGGGGGGGGGGGGGGGGGGGGGGGGGGGGGGGGGGGGGCGACTATTTTCATTTGAGTGTGCTAATCTTGGCAGGAAATGTTTGCCTTCATTATTTCAGATATATTGTTGAAAACAAAACTTTCTAATTTGCATAATGATATTCTGGAATGATAGAACACAAACCGATTTTGCAAACGGAAATAGTTTATTTTACATATAATAGATATACTGTAATGAATGAATCATTAACCCCCATAAGTAAATTCCAAAATATTGACAAGATAACTAGAATGTAGACTATAATAAAGCATCACAGTAACCTGTAACTCTTAATAACCAAAGACAAATGGTAAATTAAATAAATTTGAATAAAAAAGGAGTTAAACTGTGAGGACAAAGAGAGCGAGCGAACTCATTTTATTCGGTTGCTGTTGTTGTTGTTTAAGATTAAGCTGGCTTTATGCCAGCACGAGCTCTTGCTCAAGAGCAGCCCGTAGGTCATTTGAATTTTTTTTGCAGGTAGAAAGGTGATTTTAAGGATATGAGGTGAGCCTTTATTTATGATTCTATGGGATATGCAGGTGAAATGACATGATTTGCAAGTGAAAGGAAAGGTGAACAGGCAAGGTTACAAACCCCTTTAAACCCTAAGGTACCCATTAGTGGAAGAAAAATATCGATAGTAGCGAGTCCTGGCGAGTCAGAGATAGCCAGTAAGGAAATCGAAAAATTTATAGTCGTAGAAAAACGGAAAAAAAAGCACATAAATCTATTGAGTTCAAGTACCATATTTCGTTATTCGATAATAGAAAAAAAGCGCCGATCGTTAGCACTAGAGATCGACGAAAGAAAAACGAAATATTATCAGTTTTAGAAATAGGATTTTATTCGGCATATGAGACTGTACATAGGACGGCGTGCGGACGAAGCGTAGTGTCCGTCACACATGTACGAACAAACATAAACAAAAAGGGACCTGGCCCCCAGCTGTTAATGTGTTTCTTCACAGACGAAAATACACGAACAATATTACATAGAGGAAACGGATTCCCAACATATATACATCAAGAGAAAGGGCGTAAAATGCTTTACATTTTAGTTCCTGGAGGAAAAAAGAGGACATATGGATATACAGATTTTCACAATGGAAGGGCAAACATTCACCCGAATGTCATCCTTATAATGATTACGTAGAATCATTGAATGACTAATAGAATCTTGTGAGGAGCTGAAGGAGTCCTCGGGTTCGTGATTCCCTCGGTTGAGGGGCGTCTTGCGTGTCCTCATCGTCTTGACGACCGGAAAGCAGGATGCTGCCCCTGGTAGTGGGCCTGGGGGGTTCGACTGCTTTTCTTGGACGGCCTTGACGACGTTTAAGGCCACTGTCAGGAACCAGCAGCGTCGGGGTTTTGTGAGGGCTTTCGGTGGGGTTTTCTTCATCGGGGATGATGGCGGACTTGAGGCGATCTATCAAGACCCACTCCTCGCGGCCGCCAATTGACACGAGGAATGCCTTCTTCTCCTGATTGATGACGTGGTTCAGGCCCCGGTAGGGCCTCGTCAAGGGCGGGTGGATGGCGTCGTTACTCATGAAGATGAATCTGCAGGAGTACAGGGCTCGCGGGTGGAATGAACTTCTGGGCAGCTGCACACAACCTAACCAGGGTAATATCAGGATCGTCACTGTCGCCGGGGAAGGACAGAGCAGATGATGGGTGCCCTTGGTCCTTTGGCAAGTAGGTGGGAGAGGCAGGTCTCGGTATCGAGTAGGCACTGGCGGGCCACATCCACCAAGAAGCCATGGTGAGCGAGGAAGTCTGTCCTCAGGAGAGGGGTCCGTACATTGGCGAGGATGAAGGGCCAAGTGTAGGTCCTGCCCAGGAACTCAATGGTCTGGGCCCTGGTGCCGTAGGTACGGATGGGCGTCCTGTTTGCAGCTACAAGGGCAGTTGGGTCATCAGGGGCATGGCTGCGATCCTCTGCAGACGAAGGGAACACCGACTGCATGGCATCAGTATCAACCAGCATCCAGAGGCCGGAGATGTTGTCCTGGACGTAGAAGCCCCTGAGTTGGGACATTGTTACTGCTGCTGCCATGGGGGCTTGTTTTGGGCACTGCCTCTGTTGTTTTTTGAAGGGTGGAAGGAGCAAGGGTGCTCGCACTTCCGTGGCTTGCTGCTGAACTGGCGGTGGAAATGGCACCACCCGACGTCTGGGAGGGGTTTCGGCGATCGCTGGTATGCTGCACCAACCGTGTCCTCCTGTTGTACGCTGTTGGCTGACGGAGGAGAGGAGAGTTTTGCAGCTTGGGTGGCGGTAAACAGTGCAAAAGTCCCCTGTACCAGACTTTCCATCTCCATGGTCTCGGCATTAGGGATCTGGTTTCGGACTTTGGGCGTGAGCTGGCGAAGGAAGAGTTGACAGAGGATGCTTACCTCCTGCCTTCGTCCTTGGTGGTCCACCTCTGGCAGAAGGACCAGGTCCTGGAGCTTGTACCAGACCAGTCAGGGATCTGAGGTGGTCATGGGGTTGACCATGAGGTCGAAAATTCGGGCAGCTCGTTGGGGAACTGGGAGGGAGAAGACCTGGATGAGCTTCCTCTTCAGGCCTTTCTAGGGCAGCTCCCCAGGATGGCTGCGCATCCATGGGGCGAGGCGTTTGAAGGCATCCACTGTGAAGGTCCCAGTGATGAGGTCCGCCTTGGTGCTGTCCCGGGTGATGCCGTAGATCCGTAACTGTATTTCTGCCTGTTGTAGCCATGTTGCGACATCCTCACTGCAGAAGGGTGGCAGCTTGATGTGGTGGGGCTCTGATGGTGTGACCGTCTGGGTTGCGGGCATGGGCGTCGAGGAGGACTCGAGCACAAAGAGGGATCATGTCATGGATCAGGGGGTCGAGGCAGACACAGAGGAGTCGAGTGAATACGCTGAACTCTCCATCATCTTGTCAGACTCACGCTTACGGTTGACGAGAAGTCGTGAATGGAAGGCCAAACCGTAAGACTGAACGCCAAAACACTTCTGTGAAGAAATGCCGTTGCGAGGCCACTAATGGCATTGAGGAGTACCAGAAAACCTAGACTATGGGTCCGTTAAAGGTTCTCTGAAGGTGAGCAGTGGTAATTAGTCCCTTAATGGCAAAGTCAAAACTGCTTGGGTCACCTACTCCTGGGTCACCAATTGTGAGGACTGAGTAAGACCAGGAGAGCAAGTGAACCAATTTTATTCGGCAAATGAGGCTGTACCTAAGGCGACATGTGGACGGAAGCGTAGTGTCCATCATGCATGCACGAACAAACATAAACAAAAAGGGACAGGGCCCTCGTTGTGAATGTTTCTTCACAGACGAAAATACATGAAAAATATTACATAGAGGGAACAGATTCCCGACATATATACATCATATATACATCAATGCTCTACATTTTAGTTCCTGGAAGAAAAGAGAGTACATATGGATATACAGATGTTTACAATTTAAGGGCAAACATTCGCCTGAATGTCGTCCTTACAAAACATTAGGGAATACATGGGACTAAGAAAATCATGAAAATGGTCAATTTGTTGCCAGCATAGAAGTTAATACTTGAAAAAAAGAAAACTTTTGTGGTAAAGACTAAATAGTTATAATGCCTGAAAAGAAAACTGATAAGAACAAAGGTGAATTAGTTCACTAACTATAAACCTTAACTTTCTTTAAAGAATGTTTAACATGCGTCAAAATAATGAAAACAAAAATATTAAAATGATGGATGCTTAGGATCAACTATATGCAAGGAAATAAAACAGTTTAAAGGTATCAGAATGTATATAGATAATTAGATATTGATAACAGAAAACCTAAGCAAATAAAAGGATTGACCATGAATTGTAGGACATTAAGTATTGATGCACGTTAGGGCCAGTTTACACTATGACGTTTGTGGTGCCACATGGGTCACCTCTACCAGCATATGCCCGCCCACCTTGGCAATGCTTCATGCTGCATAGTGCATCTTGCTTCTACACCATGTGATTGCTGCAACAGGCAGCAGTATCTTCCTGAAGGCCAGTTTACACTATGACGTTTGCAGCACCGCATGAGTCACCTCTACCAGTATATGCCCTCCCGCCTTGGCGATGCTCCATGCTTCATAGCGCATCTTGCTTCTACACTAAGTGATTGCTGCGACAGGTAACAGTATCTTAATGAGAGCCACGATGAGCAGTGATGAGGAAGAATTTGCCTGAGATGCTGTTGCTGTAGCACAAATGTATGATCAAATGCATGATTGTGTTAAGAAAAGGAAATGGACAAACGACTGGCTTCGACAGCAAAGGAACAAAGGAAGTTACAGAAGTATCTTCAGCATTAATTACAAGCATCTCTTCCATTAGTTTTTTCATAGTGACGTTGCGAACATCTCTGTTTTTATATTCTTGTAATTTTACATTTCATATACACTGTTAATGCTGATAAGCATGTATGAGAAAACGAACTTCCTCTTGTTTCCATTCCATGTTACTAGTGAGTAGTTGTAGCTGGAGTGAGTCTGAGTGGCGCCTGCTACAGGCTTCAGACATCAAGCTCGGTTTGATGGATTGGATGGTGCCTCATGTGTCTTGGGGAGCCCTCAAGAGGGCAGGGTAGTAATGCGGGAGGAATTGGTGATGAGTCTGAGGCGTGCAGTGCACACTGAAGCCTAGTGTAAACTGGCCTTTACAGTGTGTTTACAGTTTTATCCTTCTAGCTTTTACAGCCGCAAATTTGTCTATCACGTCATCAAAGTTTATTTTCTTTGCGATCTCTTGCTCTACACTTAGTAGAGTTAAAGCTAAAAATCGCTCTCTCTCCCCATAGATGTTTGCAGATGCGACACGGTAAGTTTCAACTTACTAAATGATCGCTCACAACTAGCAATTGATAGCCTAGTGAAGCCTAGTGTAAACTGGCCTTTACAGTGTGTTTACAGTTTTATCCTTCTAGCTTTTACAGCCGCAAATTTGTCTATCACGTCATCAAAGTTCATTTTCTTTGCGATCTCTTGCTCTACACTTAGTAGAGTTAAAGCTAAAAATCGCTCTCTCTCCCCATAGATGTTTGCAGATGCGACACGGTAAGTTTCAACTTACTAAATGATCGCTCACAACTAGCAATTGATACTCCAATGGTCAGCAGTATCTGAAGGGCAACTCGAAGGTATGGGAAAACCCTTTCATCTCCATATTGTACAATGAAACAAAGTAATTCCTGTAAACATCATCTCATGTTTTAAGCAGCATTCTGCAATCTATAATTTCGCTGAACAGTTCCAAGCCATCTAGGTCAGTGTCATAGAAACTTGCCACATTAACGCACCTTTCTTTGATGTATGCTGCATTGGTTGTAGATAGCAACTCTTTAATATCCAAGTTATGCAATCCAATGAACTGTTCACCCATTTCATCATGCATTCTGTCAATGGTACCTTTTAGCAGAAGTTGCAGCTTATTATCTGCTGAGAAGCCTGCATCATCTCCAGTTTCACCAGGCATTTTTTCTTTCAATCTACATCGTCTGGCAATTCTCACATCCCAAGCATGACAGAGCTCCTTTCCTTTTTTGATAGATGTCAGGCAGATATCCTCCTAATTGTGCTGCCTCATGGAAATTCATTTTTGGATCCTGCAGCTGCTTCTGGACTCTGTCAATCTTGGTAATTAAATGATCCAAAAACTTAGTGCAGCAAATAAATCAAATGTCAAAATTCTGCTCAATAGCTGCGTTGCTTCACTTCTGGTATTTGTTATCTCATTCAAATCACTTCCAATGGTCTCTAAAAGTTGGACCAAATTTCCCACATTTTCATGTATGGGTCGAACTGCATCAGCTCTAGCACTTCAATGTATTTCAGATTCAGGTTTCACAGATATAGGCAAATTCTTCTTTTATCTCCCCCATTTGTAGGTCGACCTTGAAAAGAAAACATAAACTGCCTGCACAGTTCCAAAAAATGTGACCATCACCACCTCATGACTAGGAGAATGAACCCCAGCCAAATTTAGTGAATGGTTGTTACAGTTCACATATTTTGCTTTAGGGTTTACTGTACCAAGTCTTTGTTGTACTCCTGATTTGTCCAGACATGACAGCAGCATTATCATAACACTGAGAATTAACACGTAATGATTACATTTATATATAATGAACATTAAAGGAAGTCAATCTTCATTAGATATAAAATATGTATTAAAAACTCATACAAGTTTACAGATTCTAAGTTACTGGTTTCATCACCCCATTTCCCCCAAAATGGATGTCTTCCCAACTTCAATTTGGCACCCCCTCAATGCTGCACTCGGGGGCATATATCCCCCCAGCCCCCGCCCCCTCACAATGCCTCTGTGGGGAATCCTCGGGTATATGTAGCTTCATTGCCGAATGTTAGAAAAAACGAGTGCGGGGTATACATGAATGTGATTGTGTGGGGTTGTTGTATACATTAGTGAATGCGGACGATGAAAGATATGTTAAGGTATGGCAAGTGATGACAGGTAGAGTGAAAGAAGGTGATGATTGGAAGTATGATGAGTTGAAAGAAATAGTTGAGGTGAATGAAAATGTTAGTGACAATGAAAGGGAATGGTTGATGCAGATGTTGTTGGATAGGCAGGGTATGTTTAGTCATAATGCTGAGGATTTTGGGGGATCTAAGCTTCCAAAATTCAAGATAGTTTTGGAACGTCTCTTTTCCCTGCCTATCACCCGAGAGATTGAGGAACAGTGTGAGGAATTTGAGAGAATGGGAGTGATCGAGAGGAGTGAAAGTGCCTGGAATAGTCCCATAGTCCGGTATGTAAGCCAGATGGAAGTCTGAGGATGTGCAAGGATTACAGTAGGGTAAATGAAGTGACTGTGAAGGAGTGATTTCCGATAAATGTGGTGTCCGATTGTGTGTATAAAATGCATGGGATGAGAGTATTCACGAAGTTAGATTTGGTGAGGGCTATTACCAGATGCCTCTTGAAGAGGGGCGCAGGCCTGTTACAGCTTTCTCAAGTGGCAGTTATCATTATCAATTTAAGCGATTGAGCTTTGGTTTGGCTAACATGCCTGCTGCCTTCCAAAGGGCAAGTTTTGGCCAGTTTCGATAGGAAGAAGGTAACTGTGTTTATAGATGAGATTTTGATTGCGAGTGAGACTGTTGAAGAGAATATATAACTGCTTAAAAGGGTGTTAGAACGCTTGGAAGAGGTTGGAGTGAAAGTGAAGCTTGAGAAATGTGCGTGGTTGGCTGGGGAGGTGGAATTTCTTGGTCATGTGGTGAGTGCAAGTGGAGTTAAAGGGTTTTTTGGGTCTGATTGAGTTAGGGAAGAAGTTTATCAGGGATGTTCAGGTATAGGGAAACCATTAACTGAATGGACAAGGAAGAAAAATTGTGTTACGCTGAAGTGGGATGAGCGAATGGTGGAAGCATTTGAGAGATTGAAAGAGGAGGCTGCTTGAGATGTCACCTTGGCTTTCCCAGTTGCAAGTAAGCTTGAGTTGTATACTGATGTGAGTAAGTTTAGCATGGGAGAATATTTAGTGCAAATGCAAGAGATGAATGGGGAGGATCAAGTGAGAGTAATTGCGTATGTGAGTAAAGCTTTTAATAAAACAGAGCGGAAGTATTCCACGGTTGAGAAAGAGCTTGCAGCAACAAGGCTTTGTGTGAAAGCGTTGAAAGTATTTTTGTATGGGGTGAAGGTTGTTATAAAGATGGACCATTGGCCATTAGTATATATGATTAAGATCGTGAGGACGATTGAAGATTTGAGTGAGTTTGATTTTAAGTTATATATACATGGGAGTAAAAATGTAATTGCTGACATGATGTCAAGAATGTATGGTGAGGGTGACAATCCTGTGAAGAGTGACTGGGACCCAGATAGAGTGCCTGAGGGGTTAATTGTAAAAGAGAGATATGTGGGAGATAACAGAGTTTGTGAGTGTTTGTTTTTGGCATTAAAAGATTTGGAGAATAAGGGTTTGGTGGAGGGAGTGCCTGAGTGTAGATGAGCTGTGTGCAAAATTGATGAGTGAAGTACAGAAGGAAAGGGTGTATACAAAGGAGCAAGGTATGGAAGAAAAGATGTTGGCGCAATTGTTGTTGGCAGTAGCAGAGTTGTTTAGAATAAAAGTGGTTTTGTATTATGGATGGAACAGCCTAGTTGAGTACCAAGGGAGGTTGAATGCAAATAGTGAGCATGGAGTTTTGAGGATTGTTTGTGGGAAAAATGGTTGTAATTGGTTGGTTAGAAAAGAAAAGGGGACTATGAAAGGGATTTGACTGAAGTACGAAAGTGGGAAGGTAACTGAGGATGAATGTAGTGAGGACAATTGTGATTTGAGTAATAAAACACAAGGGAAAATGGTGACATTTGTTATATACTGGGGTGCAAGTTTCCTTAGTAAGTGAGTCGGTGGTAAGTGAACTTGAGAGGTGTGATTGGGAAGTGGAAAGACAGTCTACAAGTGTGAGAATACATGGGTTGGGCCAAGGAAGTGTTTTGGTATGGGAGGAGGTACAGTTGAAGGTTAAGTTAGGGGGTTTGGAAATAATGCATAACTTTATAGTTATAGGAAAGAATGATATGCCAGCCTTTTTTTATATGAATAGCTTTTTTGAGGATGCATGATGTAATTATAGATATAGGTAACGGAATTCTTAGAAGGGGGGGTAGGAAAATATCTAGGATCCAAGATAATGGTGTGTTTGTAACGAATTTTGTGGGTATGATTGATATAGATAGAAGTGAGAATGATTTGTTGAGTGAGGAGGAGATTGAACAAATGAAAGATAAGTGTGTGTAGATCAGTATGTTGCGGCAATGTATTTTGGGAGGTGCGAGTGTGGAAGATTGGCCCTATGAACTGGGTGTGTATAAGAAGGTTGCTAAGCACATGGTAGTGTGTAGAAATATAGTATATTTTTTACATCAGGAGGGGATACATGGCAGAAAGGTTTATGTGGCTGTATTTTCTGTTGATTCTGCTGTGAGTATGTGTCTGCTGGTGCATGACCGTGTTTGTATGGATGAGGCTGTTACAGTGTGCATATGAATCTGCAAGAGGACACATTTGAATGATTGTGATAATGGATCACATGAGTAAATTTGCTAATATGGTCCCCATCAAGGATAAACAGAGTTAAACTGTTGCATGAATGGTAGGTCAAGTGATGTTGCCGATGTGTGTGTGTGTGTAAACCTGCGAGAATGTTGAGCTATAATGGACCTGAGTTTGTGGGGTGGGAGTTTGAAGAAATGTTGAAAGAGTGGGGTATTGTGCATGTGTATGCCACTCCGTATATGCCCAGTGCAAATGGTTTGACTTTTGAAAGGGCTGTGAGAACGATGACAGAGATTTTATGAATGATGAGTAAATGTGACAACGATTGGGATATGTATGTAGGGCGTGCAGTGTATATATACAATTCCACACTGCATAAGAGTTTAGGTATGTCTCCTTCCAAGTATGTGTTAAATTTTGAAAAGATTGTTAGGCCACGATTGGGCTTGTCTGAGAGATAAAGTATTGAAAGAGGTAATTAAGAGAGGAAGATTGAATGTGAATAAGGTAAGGGAGAAATTTGAGGGGCCATATGAGATTTTGGAAGTGAGACTGAGTGGATTGAGTTATGTTTTGGGGAAATTGCGAGTAGATGGAAGTATGGATGAAGTGAGGGCACACTATAGTCAGCTGCGTAGGTGGAAAGATGTACCACAGTATGTTCGGGGAATGCGATGAGTGAATAGTTGAAAATGAATCAGTATGAGCCGAGTGTCAGTGAACAAATCAGTCTGGAAGATTGGCAGTTGGTGTTGGTTGAGTATAGAAGTAAGTGAAAGAGTGTAGGGAAAGGGAATGAAAGAGAGAAACGTGAACTGCATGATAAGGGTGTTATTGTTAAGTATAAACGGGTGATAAGGTGTGTAATACAGATGACTTTGAGGGAATGAATGATACTTATAGTGTGTGTGGGTTTGAATTAACAGGGGTGAGTGAGATTTCAGTAGGAAGGGAGCAGAGTAGTAAGGAGGTGGTTAGTAGTATGGATGAGTTTGCAAGAGTTTAATAGAACTATGAATGAGCTGAGTGGTTTGGTAGCAGAAATAGAAGAGGTGTTGGGGTCAAAGTTGGAAGGTGTGGATGAGATAGTGAATGAGATTTGGAGCGATGGTGGTGAGGAAGATAGTGGGAATCTGAATCGAAGTGATTTGGAGGACATGAATGCTGATGTAAATGAGATTGTATGATGGTCCTCAAACGAGATCCAGAGGGCCTGCCTCCGAGCATCCTTGGGTGTTGCGAAAGGTGATTTAGTGTGGATGCTGTGAGTGTAAGGAGACATTGTCAAATGTAACAGGGGAGGAAATATGGAGGAGTTATGGTAGTTACATTTGACAACATTCTCAAGGGTCATTTGTAAAAGAGAGAGAGTGGCTAGCTGTTTTAGTTGTTGGCTCGTTAGGTTGTTTGTGTTCATGTGAATGGATAGTTCACAAGCGAATTGCTTGTTCGCTGAGGGGTTGTTGTGTCTGTTGGGTTGGTTGCAAGTCCAGTCTGCATTTTGAGTCAGTCTGTGATCAGAGCTTGTAGTAGAGAGTCAGTTTTTTTGGCAGCAGTCTTCAATATTATCGATGATCAGTTATTTTGTGTGATTGTTAAGTAGTTGTTATAATTATTGTTGGTATTGTATGTTTGAAGGTTGTTGTGCCTGTGTTGTTGAATTTACTGTGCTTGTGAGTTTTGTTGTGTTGTGGATGAGTTGTTGAAGTTATGAGTTGTTGAGTGTTGTTGTGGTTCCTTGATGTTGGAGGTGGTGTATTGACTTGTCATGTTATTGTATTTTTTATGTTGTTTGTACAGTGGTCTTTTGAATTGTGTGGTTGTTGTCCTTGTTTGGTTGTTTGTGTATTGTGTTATGACGGCCGTATCCAGCGGACAGTGCAGCTCCGAGCCCTGAGTGTGTCAAGTATATGGTAAGCACATGTGTTTATTGAGTTTTTGTCTTTTTTATTTCGTGATCCCACACAATATATATATATATATATATATATATATATATATATATATATATATATATATATAATGTTCCACTCTAAATGCATGACTATAAATATTTTGCCTATATTTCTTATTTAGAAATACAAGATGGCACCATTTCTAGGTATACTTTTATAATTACATGGAAATCATCATCATAGGACAAGTGCACAGTGGGATAGCCCCATCCAAGCTGACCAATAACAAAGCAGAGTCTTGCTTGATCCCCAAGATGGATGAAATGATCTAGGACGCAGTTGTCGACATTAGGTGAACAAATACTTGGTTAACTAACTATAGGCTACGCATGGAGAGGAGGATTGGGATGGATTGTAGAATTTAAGCGAAAGTCCAAGCACGGGGACCCAAGAGGTCATTCAGGACTAAAAAGGAAATGAACAGTATTTGCGTAACAGGAGGAAAACCTTGCAGTTATACTGTGAAACGATTGTCAGAGAGGGTGAAAAGTCAGCTGGAAGACAGAGAATATGGACGGAGGTACAGAAAAAGAAATGAAAGAGTTGCCGCTAGGAACCAAAGGGACGCTGTAAAGAACCTTAAGCAATGCCTACAGTGAAACACGTGAGGTGCACTGATAGCACTACCCCCTTGCGGAGTCACGGAGTGGAGAAGGGAGAGGTTCGTAAGAGGTCACAAAATTGCACGAGGAACGACTTCCTTTATACTTTTGAAAAGCTTATAGCGTAAGGAGGCCATTATTAATATGGAACTTGTTACACGTCAAGGCTGTATATATATATATATATATATATATATATATATAGATATATATATATATATATATATATATATTTCGTATTTGAATAATTAAAAAAAAATAATGATGTGTTCATCTCACCTACGTTATATACTCATTTTTTCAGCCAACCTTGCTCCACATATTCGTCTCAAGATCTCGCATTTTGATTCACCATTTTCTCAACTAAACATCACGCCTTCAAAACATTAGTGATCATTGATTAGTAATGTTTTGGTGCCAGGTAACCGTAAATGACCAGAACTGAAAAAAGGGAGTTTGTCTCGGCTCAACAACCAACCATCCATACTTTTGCTTCCCTATTCCATCCTTTAATTATGCAGAGTCACAGTCACCCTTCCTTCTTAGTTTCACTGATTTGATTATAGAATACACTTGGTTCTCTCATGTATGATCCTACCATCATCATTACGTTCACTTCCAAATACACACATGAATCAACCTCCTCCAAAATTCTCTATTTGTTATTTTCCATACTCCAAAAATAGTCTTTCAAGTGACGTCAATGAATAGCCTCAGAAATTAACAGTATTCCCACACTCAGATATCACAGTATTCTTTGACAGATTGAAATATTGTTTGGTCTATTTATTTTAAACTGTCATTATTCTTAAGCTCTGACGTGCATAGTCTTTCACAGGTCGACTCATAATTAGAATTTTTAAGTGATGGCACGCTTTTAAAACATGTAAAAGTACATCAATAATACATAAAAGTCATCGGCAGAGCGTCTTTTGTGATTTAGTGAACTTTGAAGGTGGTAACACTGAACCACTGTTTGTTGCTGCTGCTGCTGCTGCTGTAGCGATCGCGCACTCGGTATCAAGTAAGTGGAATTCCCTTATTTACCATTCGTGTCGTTTTTCTTGATCAATCAGAGTTTTGGAGCGATTGGTGATTTCAGTGTTATTATCGTGTGCCACGAAAGCCTCATCGATTCTCAGTGTTCTCTCGGTTCCGTTCAACTTGTGGCCTACCGCAGGCTGCATTGCTGCCGTAGGTAGTACTAGGCTAGCTAGTACTACTAGCTACCTACTTAGGAGGTGGCTGAAGGATCCTCCCTCCCTCCCTCCCTCAGCCACAACCACAGACCTGGCATAGCTAAGAGGAAAGAGGAGAGGGCGCTCGCTTAGCCTCACCATCATCTTTCTCTTACTGCTCGACTTGAATGTAGGTCCAACGCGAACTTGGCTGCCACTTCGACCCACCTCCCCCCGTAGGCAGCTGCACCTTTTTGTGAGGGAGGCCGTAGGTAGTCGTCCACTTGGTCGCCGACCCTAGGTAGGCCTATGTAGGTACTAAGGTTTGAGGTGGTGGTGCAGCTGAGTGACAAACTTAGCTCTGCCTCTGCCCGAACGGCCGCTCTTCAGGCCCAGCCCCCCGCCCATCAGTAGGCTTACGAGGGTAGACCCATACCTACTACCCATGTTTGCTAAACTTGTGTGATACGAGGGGGAAACAACCGACTGGACAAGGCAGTCACGAGTTGTTGGTGATGAGAGCAAGAGCTCAAGACCTCTGCTCTCCTTTCAAAGTAATTATTTTCTCCAAAGTTAGAAATGAGGGCCATATTTTAAGCTTTAAACAGATGGTAATGAAAAGGGTGGCCAACACAGTGCCCACAACCCCAAAACGCTTTTGAAATTTTTACTTACGATGAAAACACTTTAGAAGTTTGACGCCATCTCGATGTTTGCAATCGCTTGTGTCAACAAACTTCCCATTTCCTGTGCTAAATCCGCACACCACTTGTACCCATAGACGCTGGGCCACTTTCATCACAATAATCGTAACCCCGACTTCTTACCAGCACTTATTTGTACTCATTCAAGGGGACTACGGCATTCTTTGCGGCGTTTCGCGCTCTTCAATTGTTTGGTAGATCTAGGGTACCTATCCGCAGTGGCCCAGACTATGGCACTTGCGGTGTTTCTATGTAGTTTTACCTACTGAACAAGAATTTTAAGTAATATTTATTTGGACGACTGTAAATAACCCCCAGGGGCCAGTACTAAACACGGGGAAATACATTGGAGCCCCATCCCTAGTGGATGTCGTATCCGTGGTTACATTTCTTGCAGGGTAATTTTAAAGAATAGCCTAGTTCCGCACGAACTGCAAGGAACGTAACCGCAGATACAACATCCACTAGGGATTGGGGCATCAAAAATTTTGCCGTGTTTAGTACTGGCCCCTGGGGGTTAATTACAGTCATCCGAATAAATATTACTTTGAATTCTTGTTTGATAAGTAAAATAACATAGGATAACGTCAATTGCCATAGTCTAGGCCACCGCGGATTGCTTCTGTAGAAATACCAATTGTTTATCAGTGTTGTCAATTGGTATGTGTTTACCCTCCAAACTGGGTATAAGACTTACACAAAACTGGGGAAATAAGTTAAATTAGCGTATCTAATTGTAGTATATACACATATTACAGCAGTTTTATCATTACTGCATTACTATGACAACTAGAATTCATGGAAACAGTTTGTAAATGCATCGGCATATGTGTGACACTCCACTGGATTGGCAATGATGAGTCATTTTTCCTCGCATCGTCTGCTTGTAAGTATACTTCAGAAATATTTGAAATTTTTTGGGGTTATTTTGGATGCAAAAAAGGGATGATAGACAAGAATTAAATAAACATTTTGAAGTAAAGTTAAACTAAATAATGAGTAAAGTAACCAATTAAGGGAATAATGCTTTGCACCTCATAATCAGTGTTGTCGTCTGCTGCTCGTAACTGTGTTTGTGGAGTGAATACTTAGGAACCAGGAAGAGCAATGTGGTTCAAGTGCAATGTGGAGTGAATTAAGACGAAAATGTGTATAATTACAATCAAATAAGTACTGTGGAGTTTCAGTTGTGATGGCAGTAAGGATAAAACCACCGATTACAAGGTATAAATGAATTCAGTTCAAACCACGACCCCGGGAATAAAAAGTTTCATACTATCACTAATATAGGCAACAAAATGTTTTATTGTGCTGATTACAACTGCAATCTTGAGTAAGATCAATAAACGTTACATATACCTATACGCTAACATTGTTCAAATGAGTGCTGGGAAGGCTGGGAAAGATGGTGGATTGTCCGTGGTTAGACCGGCCAGCCACACGATTGCGCCATATTGGATTTCAAAATGCCTTGAAAACATATTTTATGAAGATCTCACATGCTTATTTTAGTTCGTATGGGGCTTTCATATATCACATTATGTTGACGAAACTTCAGTCTTTTGAATGGTATGCTTAAAGTTGTAATTGTATTCTTGTTTCACCAATTAAATCGAGTGAATAAGGCCTGGCCAGCGTGATGACGATGGATCGTCTGTGATTGTTTACCCTAAACAGAGGTTGATGAAAGCCTGGCGCTACGCAGTGCACACATACCTCCATGACGCTTTCAAAATTTTTATTTACAACTCCGAATATTGAGAAGATTGACGCCATCTCAATGTTTGCGGAGTCACTTGTGTCAATAAACTTGCCATTCCGTGTGCTGAATCCGCACAACACTTGTACCCATAGACGCTGGGGCACTTCCATCACAAAAATCGTAAACGATGACACCAACCACTGCTTATCCAAGGAAACTATGATTTTTTGGAAGAAGTAAAAAAAAAGCATACACTAGATAATTATTTAAATAAATAGTTAAACGGCAGTATAAGGTCATGAATTGCATAAATTATTGGCACAGGATATTGGTACGGCAGCCGTATCCCAGATTGCGATAGATATTGGTACGGGAGTGAATTGCGCATGTGTCAATTTCAGACTTCCTGCTGTACAAATAACATAGTGTAGTGGGGGTACGTCAGATTTTGTCAGTGGTGTTGTATTGCGCTGTTGACTTACTGTAGATACGGCAGTTTGCTAATCATGCAGCAGGTGCCGTACACTGTTGCTAAGAGCTATAGGTACGGCACTAGAAGATCAGCGACAGCATTAATAATTGTCAAACTAGATTCTTTAGCTGAACATGTTTAATTCAATATGTCAAAGTGAAGCACCATACTGTCATCACCAAAGCACCAGAACATTTTGCAGTAAATGAAAATATAAAAAAAATTACAATAATACCGTAGTGCCTCAGGATATGAAACTAATCTGTTCCGAAGCAGCTTTCGTAACCTGATTTTTTTGTATCTCGAACCACGTTTTACATGTAAATTGCCTAATTCGTTCCAAGCCCTACAAAAACACCACAGTAAATTCTATTATAAAGCTAAATTGACGAATAAACAATGAAATACAATAATTTGGACCATTCAATACCTAACATAAACTATACTATACCTGTAAATAAAGTGTATTAGTGTACATGGTACAAGAAATTCTGTATGTGCATATGTAGTAAAATGTGGAACCTTACCTTTCGAGTGAGGCGATCTCCGAAAGTGGCGACAGAGGAGAAGGACAAATGGCAGAAAAGCATGAACACTTAACTTTACGAAACACATTAAAAAATGGTAGGAAATATTAACACTAAACTTTATGAAACACATTAACAAATGGCAGAAAACATTAACACATAACTTTACAAAAAACTTAAAATAAAATTTTGTTCATGAAACTTACCTGTCAGATATATATATATATAGAGCTGTATTCTCCGAAGTCCAACAGAATTTCAAAACTTCCGGCACACGCAGTGGGCGGCCAGGTGGTTAGTACCCATTCCCGCCGCTGGGAGGCGGATATCAGGAACCATTCCCATTTTCTATTCAGATTTTTCTCTGTCGCCAGTCTGTAAACAACTGTTTCCAGACCTCCGCCTAGGATTTTGAAACTTCTTTTTGACTTGAATATCCTGATTGACTTTTGGTTTTTTTTTTTTTTTTGGACTGGATTGTTGGCTTGGCATACGCGATAGTGGTTTGATTTGGATTTTGGCTGTGACTTTTCTTTAAATACGATGTCTGGATCTAGTTCTACTAGTTTCAGGGTGTGTGGTGTACAAGAATGTAAGGTGAGGCTACCGAAAGCTTTGGTAGACCCTCACTCTGTGTGCACGAAATGTCGAGGTCATGTATGTCTGTTGAACGATAGATGCATCGAGTGTGAGGAATTGACAGATCTTGAGTGGAAGGCGTATGATTCTTATGTAAGAAAACTTGAGCGTGATAGAATCAGGAGGTCTTCCTCCAGGAGTGCTTCTGTGAATAGAAGTCAGGGTAATATTATATCTCCATCGAATTCCCCTGTAGATTTAATTCAACCTAACCCTGTAGTGTTGCCTTCGGGCAATCAGGAAGTGTCTACAGAAGGAAATGTGCACTCTACGATCATGGAGTCGATTCGTGCCCTGGAGTCAAAAGTGCTCGCGCTACAGTCGAATGTGTCGAAGTGCAATGAAAGTGTTGGTGCATCTAGTGTTGTGGAGGGGGCGTCAGATCGGTCCCATAATGCCTCCAGGTCTAGACCTCTGTCGGACTCCCAGGACTTAGGGAGTGGGCAAGTCGAAAGCCGAAGGAGGGTTACGGGATCTAAAAATCGGTCTGACGTCCCTTTGGCAGAATCTGTGGATGCGTCCCAGACTGCCAAGGATCGTGCAAGGGCACGAGTCCTTAAAGAGTGTTTCTCATCCTCCGAGGCGTCCTCCCCTCACCGGGGCTGGAGCTCTCGGAGAGCCTCTCGCGGGGAGAGCAACAAGGGCGCAAGACGTCGCACAGGCGGCCGTCGTCCTTGTCGCCCTCTTAAGAGAGGTTTTAGAGAAGAGGACGCTTCACGTCCTTCTTATCAACCTTTTCATTCGTCACCTGAATATTTTGAAGCCTTCCCACCACAGAAAAGGACCAAGACTTCATCGGAGGAGGACGCTTTTGAGACGAAGGAGAGGGCAACCCCTCGCCCGTCTTCCTCTCACAGGATTAGTCCTTCTCCTGATCAAGAATTTTCTCCGTCAAGGGAGATTCTAATGGATATGCAGAAACAGTTGGCTTCCTATTTTGTGAAGAGAGAGACAGAACCCTGTCGTCGGAGGAAGGACCGGTGGCTGCCTGTTAAGAGAACCAGGCAGTCCCCGGCTCCTTCTCCTTCTCGTTCTTCGGCCTCTTCGTCACCTTCTAGCAGCCGACTCATTCGAGAACGTGAAAGCGTTCCTTATGAGAGAGCGTCTAGGAGAGACGAGTACAGTGGACCCCCCGTATTCGCGTTCTCCAGATTTGCGGACTCACACATTCGCGAATTTCTCTCGGGAACGTTTCCCTGCATTATTTGCGGAAAATTCGCGCATTCGCGGTATTTTTCTATGGTAAATATCCACAAATTCCTGGTTTTTTTTGATGAATTTCATCATAAAATGCACTTTTTGTGATAAAACTTAAAAAAACCATGTATGAAAATTTTTAGTGGGTTTTTCTTGAGTTTCAACTAACAAAATAGGCTGTTTTTAGCATTTTTATAGGGGTTCCAAACATTCGCGGGTTCTAACTATTGACGGGGGGGTCTGGTACGCATCCCCCGCGAATACGGGGGGACCACTGTATGGCAAAGACGTGAGTTGTCGCACAGGCGGCCGGCGTCTTTGTCAAGAGGTCTTGAACGTCCAGAAATCTCTGACGGACGATCATTGTTCAAAGTTTTTCTCTCGTGCACGTCAAGAGAGCGAGGCTCGCCAAGATCAAGAGCCGCGTAAGGACGTCTGAATACGCACGACATGCTCGACGGCCTGCACACTTTGTCGTTATGGAAGATGATGTTAAAGAAGCTAGACGTCCTGCTTTGCGTGACGTTGATCAGGACGCTTTTGAGGAAGCATCAAATGACATTCGACGTCCTGTTCATCGAAGCGCTCGCCAGGATGCTCGGGAAGACGCTTCGCAGGACGCCCGACGTCATACGCATCGGGGCGCTCTCCAGGACGCACGGGAGGACGCCTTGGAAGAATATTTGAGTCCGAAGCGTCATTTTGTTCCACAAGATGTTAATTTCCAAGATCTTAAATTGTCGAAGATAACAGGGAAACAGAAACGGATTGGTACTTCTAACCCTACTTCAGACAGAGGCACCCTCTTGCGAACAGGGCCTCAAGGATTAATAACATCGCGATCTTTGAAGGACCTGCTAGAGAAAGAGAATCGTCTAGTGATTCGTGACCTACGGACGATGAAGCGCCAACAACGTCATCCGCCTCGGATTATAAGATGTTGTCGCACCTTCTGAAAAACTTGTTCTCGGATAAGTTTCAGGCACCGGTTCCTTGCTCTCCGCCTTCACAGTTGGCCTCATCGAAAGCCAGGAAAGCTCCTGGCTTCGTTAAAATGGCCACCTCGCTCTCTGCGAAGAGAGCATTTAAGAGAATCCAAGATTGGATGGACTCAAGGAAGGCGAAAGGCAACACTTCCTTTGCTCTTCCTCCATCGAGACTAAGCGGGAGAGCAGGAATCTGGTACGAAACGGGAGAAGAAGCGGGATTGAATGCACCGTCTTCCTCTCAAGGCGATTTCGCTAACTTGGTTGACGCTCCGAGGAGGTCGTACCTATCATCAGCAAAGGTTTCCTGGACTATGTCGGAAACGGATCACCATCTGAAAGGTATCTTCAAGACTTTAGAAGTGTTTAACTTCTTGGATTGGTGCTTGGGGGCCCTGGACTTACAATCCAGAAGTCCAGACTCGATTTCTTTGGAAGAATTATCCAGCATGTTGGCTTGTATGGATAGAGCTGTAAGGGATGGCTCTGATGAACTGGCATCCCATTTCGCTACTGGGCTGCTAAAGAAGAGAGCTCTGTACTGCAGTTTTGGGGCGAAATCGGTGTCTCCTGCGCAGAAGGCAGAATTGTTGTTCGCCCCTTTTTCTACACATCTTTTCCTGCAGTCCATGATAAAGGATCTGTCGGTTAACCTGCAGGAAAAGGCAACGCAGGACCTTTTGACACAGTCTTCCAGACGTCCTACAGCCCAGGCTTCTACTTCAGCCGTGCAAGCCCCCAAGAAGAAGTTTAAGCCCTTTCGTGGAGCGCCTTCCTCGAGAGCTTTTCCGCAAGGAAGGGGGCTCTCTAGAGGCAAGGCCTCCTCAAAGAACAAGGGAAAAAATTGACATTTCTGCCCTTCAGGCACCCGTCGGAGCGAGACTCATATCTTTTGCTCATGCGTGGAGAATGATAGGGTTGGACACCTGGTCCCTCGATATAATCGAGAGAGGATACAAGATCCCTTTCCTCTCTGCTCCTCCATTGAGCACGAAGCCTATAGACCTGTCACCCTCATACCAGCCGGAGAAGCAACAAATATTGCTCGACCTTTTATACCAAATGTTAGAGAAGAGAGCCGTAGAAGAAGTCCTAACGTTAGATTCCCCAGGCTTCTATAACAGGTTATTCCTGGTTCCGAAGCAGTCTGGGGGATGGAGGCCTGTCTTAGTCAGCAGGCGAACCTTTTTGTAGAAAAGTCGGATGGACGTCCCATCTATAAGCTTTGACCAAGAATGGATGTATTGGATCCGTCAGACGTCAGCAGGCTGAATTTTTGTGAGAAAAGAAAATTCAGGATGGAAACTCCCATCTATCTAGGGGCTTTGAGACCAGGAGACTGGATGGTGTCATTGGATCTCCAAGACGCGTATTTCCACGTCCCAATTCATCCTCAATCAAGAAAATTCCTGAGATTCGTCTTAAAAGGACAGGTCTTCCAGTTCAGGGCTCTATGCTTTGGACTAAGTACGGCACCGATGATATTCACTCTCCTCATGCGGAACGTAGCGAAATGGCTTCACTTATCAAAAATAAGAGTCTCGCTTTACCTGGACGACTAGCTAATCAGATCGTCTTCGGAGTCAAGGTGCCTGGAGGACCTTCAAACGACGTTACAGCTGACGAAGGCCCTGGGCCTAATAGTCAATTACGAGAAGTCCCATCTGATCCCCACACAGTCCATCGTGTATCTGGGGATTCAGTGGCTTTTTCAAGCTTTTCCATCAAAGGAACGTCAGCAGAAATGCTTAGAAAAAGTGTCAGCTTTCTTAGGGAAGGAAACATGCTCGGCAAAGGAATGGATGAGTCTGCTGGGAACCATTTCCTCGTTGGAGAAGTTTGTTTCCTTGGGGAGGTTGCACCTCAGGCCACTCCAGTTTTTTCTAGTAGAAAACTGGAAGGACAAGCAAGATCTAGACACGACATTGATAATTTCCCAATCGGTCAAGGATCTGAAGTAGTGGCAAGATCCAGTCAAACTATCAGAAGGACTGTCCCTCAGCCTTTTGAGCCCCGACCTAGTGTTGTTCTCAGACGCTTCCATGGTGGGCTGGGGAGCAACACTAGGCAAGGAGGAAGTGTCAGGCCTCTGGAGAGGGGAACAGAGGTCCTGGCACATAAACCTGAAAGAGTTGGAAGCTATTCGGTTGGCTCTCCAATTCTTCGAGGAACGAGTGGTGGGCCGAGTTGTCCAGATCAACTCGGACAACACCACAGCTCTCGCATATATAAAAAAACAGGGGGGGACACACTCTCGGTCCCTGTTCGAGATTGCAAGAGACATCCTATGGGCGAAAGCTCGGAACATAGTAATCCTAACGAGGTTCGTTTCGGGAGTGCAAAATGTCCGGGCAGATCTTCTAAGCCGCCAACATCAACTGCTTGCCACGGAATGGACTCTCCATCTAGAGGTCTGCCAAGAACTATGGAAGGTATGGGGACGCCCGCTAGTGGACCTCTTCGCAACCTCAAAAACAAAGAGGCTTCCTATTTATTTCTCACCGGTTCTCGACCCGGAAGCGATAGCAATAGATGCCATCCTATGGGACTGGACGGGGATGGACGTCTACGCCTTTCCCCCATTCAAACTGTTAGGAGAGGTAATCAGGAAGTTTGCGGCGTCTCCGGGAGCGAGAATGACACTAATCGCCCGTTTTGGCCTTCAAGCGACTGGTTCACGGAGGTCATGTCTCTTCTAGTAGACTTCCCAAGAACCCTTCCAGAGAGAGCCGATCTTCTCAGACAGCCCCACTTCGAGAGGTACCACGGAAACCTCTCCGCTCTGAGTCTGACTGCGTTCAGACTATCAAAAAGTTGACCAAAGCGAGAGGTTTTTCAAGACCAGTGGCGGAAGCTATTGCCAACGCTAGAAGAGCTTCCTCTCGAGCAGTTTATCAATCTAAGTGGGCTGTCTTCAGGAAGTGGTGTAGGAAGAAAGGTATTTCCTCCTCCACGACCTCTGTGAACCAGATCACTGATTTTCTCCTACATCTGAGAAATGTGGACAGACTTGCGGTGCCCACGATCAAAGGATATAAAAATATGTTGTCAGCTGTCTTCCGTCACAGAGGGTTAGACCTGACAAATGATAAAGACCTTCACGATCTTTTGAGGTCCTTTGAAACATTGAAAGTACCGCAACCGAAGGTCCCATCATGGAACCTTGACGTAGTTGTGAAGTTCATGATGTCGAGTCCATTTGAACCTCTGCATGCTGCCTCGTTGAAAGACGTTACAAGAAAGGCGATTTTCCTAACCGCTCTTGCCACAGCGAAGAGGGTTAGTGAAATTCAAGCAATGAGTAGACATGTGGGCTTCAGGGGACACAATGCAGTGTGCTCCCTGAGCCCTGCCTTCTTAGCGAAGAATGAAAACCCATCTAACCCCTGGCCGAAGACCTTTGAAATCAAGGGGTTAGCAGAGTTCATCGGACGAGAGCCAGAGAGAGTCCTGTGCCCTGTCAGGGCTCTCAAGTTTTATTTGCAGAAGACTAAAGACTGTCGGGGTCCTTCAGAAAATCTGTGGTGTTCTGTTAAGAGACCCGACTTTCCTATGTCAAAAAAATGCACTGGCATTCTTTTTACGAAGCACCATCAGGGACGCCCATGCGTCCTGCCCAGATGGTGATCTGAAACTTTTGAAAGTAGAAGCCCATGAGGTGAGAGCTGTCGCAACCTCAATGGCGTTTCAAAAGAATATGGCGCTCAGCGATATTCTAAGTGCTACCTTTTGGCGAAGCAACTCTGTGTTCGCTTCACATTACCTGCAGGATGTGAAGACGGCATATGAGAACTGCAAGTCGCTAGGACCATACATATCCACAGAAATGTTATTGGGGGCAGGAAGCAGCACTAATCCTATCCTATAGAAAAGGGATAGGTGTGCTTTTGATTTTATGGTGTTGGTTTATGGTTGAAGGGTTGGTCGCTTGAGGCGCTTTCCCTTTCTTTAGCCTAGAAGTTATGGGACTAGCTTCGATAGGTTAGGTCAGGTGGTGGTTTTTAGCTTTGTTGCCCTCACAGTATGGTCAATATGGTCTAGTCACATTGTGGTCATGCTCCCGTTGACAGATCATCTAGAACTCACCAGCTATATAGGTCACTACCTTGCTGGAGACTAGTAAAGCAGAAGCAGACTTGGGTGACAGTAATCACGAAGTCAGCTATGCTAACAGGTAAGGAACCAAGATGTCAATCATCTGCATGTAATTTGTTTCCTAAAATCCTTCTATTCTGTCCCTTCCCACCTCCAATGGTGGGATTCAGATATATATATATCTGACAGGTAAGTTTCATGAACAAAATGTTATTGTCATGATACAATAAAGTTTGTTCATACTTACCTGGCAGATATATATAATTAAGTACCCACCCACCTCCCCTCAGGGGACAGTGGTATGAAAAATCTGAATAGAAAATGGGAATGGTTCCTGATATCCGCCTCCCAGCGGCGGGAATGGGTACTAACCACCTGGCCGCCCACTGCGTGTGCCGGGAGTTTTGAAATTCTGTCGGACTTCGGAGAATACAGCTATATATATATCTGCCAGGTAAGTACAAACAAACTTTATTGTATCATGACAATAAAATTTTTATATTTTTTTATTATTTTTTAAATTTTTTTAACATATACTTACTTTTTTTTATTTAAATTTTCATACAATCAACTTACCTGTCAGATATATACTTAGCTAAGACTCCGTTGTCCCCGACAGAAATTCAAATTTCGTGCCACTCGCTACAGGTAGGTCAGGTGATCTACTAGCCTCCCCTGGGCGGCAGGACTAGGAACCATTCCCATTTTCTATCATATTTTCTCTGTCGCCGGTGGTATCAACATTGTTGTTATTACCTCCTGACTTAGAGTCTTATTTCAACCTTTTGATCATCGTTTCTCGGCTTTTTGGTGACGTATCTGGATCGTGGTTTTTGGCATTCGCTACTGTGGACTGAATTTGGACTTGCTTTTTGATTTTTCTCAGTATGTCTGACTCAAATGTGAGTGTGAGAATGTGTGTGAATGTAGGCTGCAGGGTGAGGATACCGAAGGCTTCGGTTGATCCTCACACTGTATGTCGTAAATGTAGGGGGTTTCAGTGTTCTTCTACTAATACCTGTCATGAATGTGAGGGATTAAATGCAGAAGAATGGAAGACTTTAACTTCTTATTTGAAGAAGTTAGAGAGGGATAGGGTTAGACGTTTGAAAGGTGTGAGTACAAGGCCTATTGAGCCTTTTATTGACCCTATATCTAATCTTGATGATTTGATTCTCCTCTATGTCAACTTCACAAGCTTACTTTCAGAAATCGGCCTCTGAAATCGCCGATCTGAAGGCTACTATTCATAAGATGAAGTCCAAAATGGCGGTCTTCAAGGTAAGGATAGTGAAAGTGAAATGTTCAGTGAAGTGAGTGCTCCCAGTGTTGTGGAGGGGGCGTTTGATCGTCCCTGCGACGCTCCCAGGCCTAGACCTCTTCCAAGCTCCCATGCCCAGAGGAGAAGGAAAGTCGAAAGCCTTAAGGAGGTCGTGGGGAATCCCCAACGGTCAGACGTCCCTTCAGCAGGCTCTGTTTCGATTCAGGCTGCTCAGGACCGCTATAGAAAAGCGTCCCCCTGCGAGAGTGTTTCTCTTCCTCTCCCTCTCCTTCACCTAAACGAGGGTGAAAGGATTCGGACCTTTCTAGGCCACTGAAACGGCATTTGAGAGAACCTGAATTGGATTCAAGCCTGGAGCGCTTCTCAGATGAAGCTCCCTCGTCTATAAAAAAGGCGAAGGTGGCGTCAACGTCTCCCTACATGGACGTAGCGGAACGCTTGCCTTCTACTTCTCCCCCGATTGAAGATGACGTGGGAGAAGCTTCAAGGAAAATTCTCCTTGCTGTACAAGAACAGCTAGCCTCATTAGTGGGAGTGTTAGCGAGAGATCCTCCTCGTAAGAAAGACGTTTCGCTTCCAATCAAAAAGTCTCGTCCTCTCTCTCCTGCAAAACGCGAGGCGTCTTGCAGACGTGAAGCTTCGTCTTCCAAATATGCTGAAGAGGTTTCGGTTTCTAGATCGAGATCGAGAGAACCTTATGGCAGAGACGTGACGCCAGATAGACGTGAGGCATCTTACAGGCGCGAGGCGTCATACAGAGCGTCATATAAGCTCGAGGCGCCAGTCAGGACGCCAGTTGAGAGCGAGACTTCTTCCAGGCGCGAGGTGTCATCCAGACGTCAGCAGTCAGCCAAGCGCGAGGCGTCAGCCAGGACGCTCGGCGGACGAGAAGCATCATCCTTTTATGGAGAGAAGCCTAGGCTTTTGGCGCCAACCAATAAGGAAGCTTCTCTTAAAGCTCAGTTTGTTCATGCCACTTACCTGACAGATATATATAGCTGTATTTTCTGAAGTCCGACAGAATTTCAACTCGCGGCACACGCAGGGCGGGCGGCCAAGGTGGCAGTACCCATTCCCGCCGCTGGGAGGCGGGATATCAGGAACCATTCCCATTTGTTTTTCTATTCATATTTTTTTCTGTCGCCGGTCGGTAAACAACTGTTTACAGACCTCTGCTCAGGATTTTTTGGATTTGACTCGCTTTTAAGTATCTGATTGGTTTTTTGGTATTGAATTGGATTGTTGAATTGGCATGCGCGATAGTGGACTGTTTTTTTACTTTGGATTGGCTTTTCTGTAAACGTGATGTCTGGATCAAGTGCTGTGAGTTTCAGAGTGTGTGTGAGGACTGATTGTAAGGTGAGGCTACCGAAAAGCATCGGTAGACCCCCACACAGTATGTATGAGTTGTATGGGGGCATAATTGTTTGGTGGATATCGTGCAATGAATGTGAGAGATTGACCGATGATGATTGGAGAGTATATGAGTCCTATCGCCTTAAATTGGAACGCGATAGGATCAGGAGGTCTTCCTCCAGGAGTGGTTCTACCAAAGGTAAGGCTAATATCTCTCCTGTATTAACACCTGTAGAGTTTGCATCTCCTAAACCTGTGTTGCCTTCGGGCTCTGATTCTGTGTCGGGAGAAGCTAATGCTCTCTCTCTTATTTTGGAGTCTCTACGCACTCTGGAGACCAAATGAAAGCCTTGGAAACTGCTCGGTGCAAGTGTGTGATCGTGCCCCTAGTGTTGTGGAGGGGGCGTCAGATCGGCCCCATAATGCCTCTAGGCCTAGACCTCTATCGGACTCCCAAGACTCAGGGAGAGGGTATGTCGAAAGCCGCAAGAGGGTTACGGGGGCTCCCCACCGATCTGGCGTCCCTTCGGCAGGCCTTGTTGCAAAGTCCCAGGCTGCCAAGGAGCGCGCGTCCTGAAGGAGTGCTTTTCGTCCTCCGAAGCGTCCTCCCCGCGCAAGGGGTGGAGCGCTCGGAGAGACTCTCGTCCTCTGAAAAGGACGTTTCGTGTTGAGGACGCTTCACGTCCTGTATCGCCGCTTTCGTCGGATGCGTATGACGCTTTTCCGCCTCAGAAAAGGGGTAAGATCTCCTCCGATGAGGACGCTGGGTTGCGTTGCACAGGCGCGTCTCCCTGAGAAGCAGGTGAGAAGGAAGGAGGCGTCCCTCGCCCCTCGTCTTCTCGCAGGATCAGTCCTTGCTCCTCTGTTCGTTCACTCTCCAACGAAGAACACTTCTTTTGTTCCCTTCAGGACCAGCTATCGACGCTTATGGCTCAGAGGAACTCGCCCAGCAGCAGTCGAGCCTAAGCGGAGGAAGGACCTTAGACTGCCCGTCAAGAGGACGAAGCAGTCTCCTTCTCACTCTCTACTTCGTCTCGTTCGACGATCGCGTCTCCTTCGCGATTCGCCGATCTCGTTCGTCCTCTAGGAAGACGTTGCGTCAAGACGCTTTTGAGGACGCTCGGCAGGACGCTCAGCACGACGTTCGACAGGACGCTCGTCAGGACGCTCGGCAGGACGCTAGCGGACGCTAGGCGGGACGCTTGGCAGGACGTTCGAGGCAGGACGCTCGACAGGACGCTTGTCAGGACGCTCGGCAGGACGCTTGGCAGGACGCTCGCCAGGACGCTCGACAGGACGCTCTTCAAGACGCTTTTGGGGACTCCGACCAAGAAGTCGTACCCCAAGACGCTAGTTTGCGCGCACAGAATGCACGTATTCCGGCTAACATGTCTTCCCTTTCGTGTAAGAAACGTAAGGACGCTTCTCTGGCAAGTGAGGCTGCCTCGGGTGTCGCTAAGGACGCTCGTCCTCGTCGGACGCTCTATCTGCTTCAAGTGGTAAGCGCCATAAAAGAAGACGCCGAAAATAAGGCTTCTCCAGTAAGGATAGGGGTCTTTGATTAAGACAAGACCCGACATTCGTACGCCCTCTCCGGGGACAGGCGGTCTCCTCTTCCGCTTTTAGAGAAGAAGGAGAGCTGAGTAGTTCGGCTGACTCGGTTGAAGAGGAACCTTCTGCTGCCCCTTCAATCTCAGATTATAAAGTTCTCGTGCGGCTGTTGCGTTCGTCCTTCGAGGACAAGTTTCAGCCTGCAGCTCCCAAGTCTCCTCCTTCGCAGTTTTCATCCTCTAAGACTGGTAAACTCCCGAGTTTGTTGAGATGAAAACTTCGCTCTCCACTAAACGGGCGTTCAAGAAACTCCAAGATTTGGATGGTACGAAGGAGAGATCAAGGCAAGACGACTTTCGCTTTGCCTCCAGCTAGACTTAGCGGAAAAGGGGGTATTTGGTATAGAACCAAAGAAGAAGTGGGGGTTCGTATCCCTTCTTCAGCTCAAGGAGATTTCTCCAGCTTGGTGGATTCGCAGAGGAGGTCTCTTTTATCCACTGCTAAAGTGACCTGGACCTCTACGAGACGGACCATCATTTGAGAGGGTCTGCTCCGGACTCTTGAAGTTTTCAACTTCCTTGACTGGTGCTTGGGAGTTCTGGATCTGCAAGCGAGAAGCCCAGAATCTCTCAGTCTGGGGGAGCTGTCCAGCGAGTTAGCATGTATGGACAAAGCCGTCAGGGATGGTTCGGAGGAGATCGTCTCTCATTTTGGAACGGCCTTATTGAAGAAGAGCTTTGCTGTGCAATTTCACAGCTCGTTCGGTTACTCCAGCTCAGAAAGCGGATTTGCTTTTTTCTCCTCTTTCGAACCATCTCTTCCCCCAGACTTTAGTAAAGGACCTGACTAGCAGTTTGCAAGAGAAGGCAACGCAGGACCTCTTAGCCCAGTCTACAAGACGTTCGGCAGTACCTTCAACTTCTCAGCTTCGGTTCGACCGCCGAAGAAGGTTAAGCCCTTTCGTGGGCTCCCCCCTCGAGAGCAGCTCCTCGAGGGAGAGGGTTTTTCACGAGGAAGAGCTTCCTTTAAGTCAAAGCCTTCTAAGTGAGAAGCATGTCCTTCAGACACCAGTCGGAGCCAGACTGAAGTTTTTTGCGGGAGCGTGGAGGGAGAGAGGGACACGGACTCTTGGTCCCTCAAGATCGTGGAGCAGGGGTACAAGATCCCCTTTTTAGATTTCTTCCTCCTCTTTCTACGACTCCCAGAGACCTTTCTCCATCCTATCAGGGAGAGAAGAAGCAAAGTGTTATTCGATCTTCTTCAACAAATGATCGAGAAAAGAGCGGTGGAACAAGTCGCGGACCTGGGGTCTCCAGGTTTTTACAACAGGATTTTCCTAGTACCGAAGCAGTCGTCAGGTTGGCGTCCAGTTTCTAGATGTAAGCAGGCTCAATCTTTTCGTGGAAAAGACCAAAATTCACGATGGAGACGCCTCATTCTGTTCTGGGAGCCTTGAGACCGGGCGACTGGATGGTGTCCTTAGACTTGCAGGACGCGTACTTTCACATCCCGATCCACCCTCTTTTCAAGAAAGTATCTAAGTTTGTCTAAGACAAAAAAGAAAAGGTGGCAGTTCAGAGCTATGTGTTTCGGCCTGACCACGGCTCCAATGGTGTTCACCAGTAGTCATGAAGAATGTGGCGAGGTGGCTACACTCTTCGGGGATAAGAGTTTCCCTGTACCTCGACGACTGGCTGATCAGAGCGTCGTCGAGAGAAAAGTGTCTGAAGGACTTGCAGTTCACTTTAGCCCTAGACAAAGTCCCTGGGACTTCTTGTCAACCTCGAAAAGTCGCATCTGACCCCGACACAGTCCATCGTGTATCTGGGATTCAGATGGATTCAGTGGTTTTTCGAGCGTTTCCATCCCAGGAACGTCAGCGGCTAGGTTTAGAAAAGATCTCGGCCTTCTTAGGGAAAGAGACTTGCTCGGCGATGGATGAGTCTGCTGGGAACCATTTCCTCGCTAGAAAGGTTTGTTTCCTTGGGAAGACTGCACCTCAGGCCTCTCCAGTTTTTCCTTGCGGACGAGTGGAAGGCCAAGGACTATCTCAATGCCATATTGAGAATATCTCTTCCTATAAAGAACCCATCTAAGATGGTGGTTCGACCCTCAGAAGCTACAGGAGGGCGTGTCCCTAAGTCTTCTGAGCCCCGACCTAGTGTTGTTCTCCGACGCTTCCATCACGGGCTGGGGAGGCAACACTAGGTAGGGAAGGAAGTGTCAGGCTCCTGGGAGGGGAACAGGTAGCCTGGCACATAAATGTCAAGAGCTTGCAGCAATCTTTCTGTCTCTGCAGTTCTTCGAAAGGAGTTTGAAGAACAAGATTGTTCAGGTAAACTCAGACAATACCACAGCACTCGCTTATTTGAAAAATCAGGGAGGAACACACTCCAGAACTTTGTTTTTCCTGGCGAGGGAGATTCTGCTGTGGGCGAAAGAGAAGAAAGGTGACAATCCTGACGAGGTTCATTGCAGGAGTGCAAAACGTCAGGGCCGATCTTCTCAGTCGTCGGGAACAAATCCTACCGACGGAATGGCCTTGAACAAAGACGTGTGTCGAGACCTTTGGAGGTTGTGGGGACGTCCTCTGGTCGACTTATTCGCGACGTCAAGGACCAAGAGACTTCCTCTTTATTGCTCCCCGGTCCTGGATCCAGAAGCGATCGCTGTAGATGCGTTGCTTTGGAATTGGACGGGTCCTAGATCTGTACGCCTTCCCACCATTCAAGATTTTGGGGGAAGTCATGAGGAAGTTTGCGGCCTCAGAAGGGACGAGGTTGACCCTGATCGCTCCGATGTGGCCAGCGAGGAGAGAATGGTTCACAGAGGTCATGTCTTTCCTGTAGACTTTCCAAGGACATTGCCCTGGAGGAAAGATCTACTCAAACAGCCTCACTTCGAAAGGTTTCACCAAAACCTCTCCGCTCTGGGTCTGACTGCGTTCAGACTATCGAAAAGTTGGCCAGAGCGAGAGGTTTTTCGAAAGCAGCTGCGAGAGCAATCGCAAATGCAAGACGTGCTTCCACAAGAGCTGTTTACCAATCGAAGTGGGCTTCCTTCAGGGCATGGTGTAAAAAGGAGGGAGTTTCCTCTTCCTCGACCTCTGTGAACCAGATAGCTGATTTTCTGCTCTTTCTCAGGAATGTGCAGAAATTAGCGGTCCCTACCATCAAGGGATATAAAAGCATGTTGTCAGCGGTTTTTAGGGACAGAGGCCTTGACCTTTCTGACAACAAGGACATTCATGATCTTTTAAAATCTTTCGAGACTTCGAAGATTCTCAAATGAGACCTCCGTCATGGAACCTTGACGTGGTTCTTAAGTTCCTTATGTCAAGCCCTTTCGAACCGCTTCAGGCAGCGTCTCTTCGAAACTTGACAAGGAAGGCTCTTTTCCTAACTTCTCTTGCGACGGCTAAGAGAGTTAGTGAGATTCAAGCGTTTAGTAATTTAGTGGGATTCAAAGGAGACAATGCTGTCTGCTCTTTGAACCCAACTTTCTTGGCGAAGAATGAAAATCCTTAGCAAATCCTTGGCCGAAAACTTTCGAGATCAAGGGTATGTCAAGTCTGGTGGGCCAAGAACCAGAGAGAGCCCTGTGCCCGGTCAGGGCTCTCAAGTTCTATGTACATAGAACAAAAGAGGTAAGAGGTCCCTCAGGTAATCTCTGGTGCTCTGTGAAGAGACCAGAGTTACCTTTATCCTAAGAATGCTGTTGCTTTCTTTCTGAGGGACGTCATTAAGGAGGCTCATTCATCTTTCCAGAAGACTGATTTGAGCCTCTTACGAGTGAAAGCTCACGAAGTTCGAGCTGTCGCTACCTCTCTTGCCTTCCAAAAGAATATGTCAATCAAGGACATTCTTGATTGCACTGCACCTTTTGGAGGAGTAACTCCGTCTTCGCCTCACATTACCTAAGGGATGTGAGAACGATTTATGACGACTGTAATTCACTGGGGCCATACGTTTCTGCGGACACAGTCTTGGGGTCCGGAAGTAGCTCTTTCCCTATCCCTTAGTTAGGCTTAGGTTAGTTTTATTGTTGTGTTTTTAGGTTGTGGTGAGTCTTATGTGAAGATCTCCCATCCTTTAGTTAGTTTTAAGGGGTTTTTTGAATAGTTGGTCAGGTGGTGGTCAGTTGCTTCGTTGCCCTCATATGTATGGCTCGATGGTCTTGTCACGTTGAGGTCTCGTACCCCGTTGACAGATCATCCAGAGCGCACCAGCACTACAGGTCTCCACCTGGCTGGCAACTCTGATTTAAGCAAAAGCAGCCTTAAGTGACAGTAATCACAGGTCTACTTTGCTAACAGGTGAGGAACCAAGATGTATATCATCTACTTAATTTAAGTTTCCTAAAAAATCCTATTCTGTCTCTTCCCACCATCCGAAGGTGGGATTCAGCTATATATATATCTGTCAGGTAAGTGGCATGAACAAAATGTTATTGTTATGATACAATTAAGTTTGTTCATACTTACCTGGCAGATATATATAATTAAATTGCCCGCCCTCCTCCCCTCAGGAGACAGTGGCATTAATAAATATGATAGAAAATGGGAATGGTTCCTGATATCCGCCTCCCAGCGGCGGGAATGGGTACTACCACCTGGCCGCCCACTGCGTGTGCCGCGAGTTTTGAAATTCTGTCGGACTTCAGAAAATACAGCTATATATATATCTGCCAGGTAAGTATGAACAAACTTAATTGTATCATAACAATAACATATTTTGAAAAGGAAGGAGTATCATTCCCTTAGTCCCTCTCCTATCAGGAGTTTGTCTCCCCCAGAGGAAAGACGTCCTGATTTGTCTACAGAGACTCCTCTAGACCCCGAGTTGGAGGAAAACTCGGAAGACGAGTATCATGGAAGAGAAGACTAACTATAAAGTATTGACAAAGCCCCCGCTTCTGGAAGAATATGGATGACGATGACCCCTGCCGCTCCTCCTCCTCCGCGCTCTCTGTTCTCGAGCGCAAAGGCGAAGAAGTCTTCGTTTTTTTCTAAGATGAAGCCCGCCATTTTTTCTATGAAGAGGGCTCTTCAGTCTTTAAATCTTGGATGGAGTCAAAGAAGGAGTTGGTCAGGACGGTCTTCTGCATGCCCCCAGCGAGACTCGCTGGTAAACGGCGGCATTTGGTTATCAGACACGAGGGAGAGAATATGGGCATTTCTCTTCCGTCTTCGGCAGAAGCGGACTTTTCAACCTTAGTCGATGCGTCACGAAGGCAAGGTTTGAACTCTGCCCGTGTGACTTGGGGCATTTCAGAGCTGGATCATCTCCTCAAGGGACTCTTCCATGTATTAGAAGTTTTCAACTTCTTAGATTGGTCCCTTGGGGTGATGTCCAAGAAGGCCCATGATTCGGAAGGACTCGACCCAGAAGTTCTCCTGTGTATTCTGTCATGTATTGACAAAGCGGTATAGGATGGCTCGTTTGAGATCTCCTCTTTATTTGGAGCAAGGTTCTTCTTAAGAGAGGACAGTCTTTAGTGCCTTTTTGACTAAAGCAGTCTCCCACTCTCAAAGGGCAGCACTACTGTACTCTCCATTATCGGACTTTTTGTTTCCACTTCCAGTTAGTGAAGGACATTTCTCGTTCATTAACTGAGAAGGCGACTCAAGACCTTCTTACCCAGTCAGCAAGGAAGAAGAAACCTGCTACTGCGGCGGAAAAGAAAGGACCGAGTACATCGGTTCAGCCCTTTCGAGGTGGCCCTACCTCCAGAGCTCCCTCAAGAAGGAAGGCTCCTGAGAAGAGAGGTAGGTCTGCCTTTCATCCCTTTAAGTAGGGAAAGTGATGCTTCTCTCCTCCAAGCACCAGTATGGTTGCCAGGTCTCCTGGGATTGTGGAGTAATGGGCACGTATCAACACAGACGCTTCATCTATGTCTATAATAAGGAAAGGATATCTTATCCCTTTCCTGGACAGTCCTCCCCTGACTTCAACACCGCGGGAACTGTCAGCCAAGTACAAGGATCCTGTGCTGAGGGATACTCTTCGATTGATGGTGGATCAGATGTGGGACAAGAGAGCGATAGAACTAGTACTGGATCGAAACTCCCCGGGGTTTTACAATCGCCTTTTTCTGGTTGCGAAGGCCTCGGGAGGCTGGAGACCGGTACTAGACGTCAGCTCTCTGAACAAATTTGTTCAGAAGGAGAAGTTCTCGATGGAGACTTCTGGCTCAGTCCTTGCGGCTATGCGACAAGGAGATTGGATGGTGTCTCTGGATCTCCAAGACGCCTATTTTCACGTCCCGATCCACCCTTCATCGAAGAAGTACCTCCGTTTCATGACGGGGGGAAGGATCTTTCAGTTCAGAGCCTTGTGTTTCGGCCTTTCCACAGCTCCTCAGGTCTTCAGAAGCCTGATGAAGAATGTGGCGAGGTTTCTTCACCTCAAAGGTGTAAATATCTCTGTATCTGGACGACTGGCTCATCAGGGCCAGATCAGAGAGACAGTGCTTGGAGGACCTTACGTTGACATTAAACCTGATCAGATCGTTGGGATTACTCGTAAACCTCGAGAAGTCACAGCTGACCCCAGACAGAACTTAGTCTATCTGGGGATTCAGATGGATTCTCGGGGTTTTCGAGTATTTCCTTCACAAGAGAGAATCGCAAAAGGTTTGCAGAAAGTCTCTCTCTTCTTAGGGAAGGAACAGACTTCAGCGAGGGAATGGCTGAGTCTTCTAGGGACCCTTTCCTCGCTCGAACAGTTCTTCCCACTAGGAAGACTTCATTTACGCCCACTTCAATTCTTCCTCAAGAGGTCTTGGAGTTGGAAGACCGGACATCTTTCAGACGCCTTTCCCATTCCAGTGGAGATGAGACCGCACTTGGAATGGTGGTTGCCCCCTCTGAAGGAGAACAAAGGAATCTCCCTGAAAATCCAGAACCCAGACCTAGTGTTGTACTCCGACGCGTCGGAGAAAGGTTGGGGAGCAACATTAGGCTCGAAGGAAGTGTCAGGCACCTGGGAAGCAGCACAGGTGTCTTGGCACATAAACTGCAAAGAGCTCTTCGCCGTACACCTGGCTCTGAAGAGTCTAGAACCTCTTGTTTCAAAGTAGTTCAAGTAAATGTGGACAACACCACAGCACTTGCCTACATTCGGAAACAAGGAGGGACTCACTCCTTGTTCCTCTACGAACTTGCAAGAGATCTTCTGCTTTGGACGTCTCAGAGGAACATCTCCGTGCTTACAAGGTTCGTTCTTCAGGGAGAAAGGAATGTGAGGGCGGACAGGCTCAGCAGGAGGAACCAGGTCCTTCACACAGAGTGGACCCTACACAAAGATGTGTGTCAAGATCTCTGGTCTCTTTGGGGGACTCCTCATGTGGATCTCTTCGCCACGTTCCTCTCCAAAAGGCTGGGCAGTCTTTTGCTCGGTGTGGAAGACCCCAGAGCTCTGATAGTAGACGCCTTCCTACTAGGACTGGTCTCACGTAGACGTCTACGCTTTTCTCCGTTCAAAATCCTGGGACTAGTGCTGAAAAAAGAAAAAATTTTGGCTTCAAAGGGATGAGGATGACATTGATAGCCCCCTTTTGGCCAGCACAAGACTGGTTCACGGAGGTGGTGGAGTGGATGGTAGATTTTCCCAGATCCCTCCCAAGAAGGATGGATCTTCTCAAACAACCACACTTCCAGAGGTATCATCAAAACCTCCCCGCTCTCGCTCTGACTGCCTTTCGACTATTGAAAGACTCGTCAGAGCGAGAGGGTTTTCTCGTAAAGTTGCAAGCTCGATCGCGAGAGCCCGCAGAACCTCCACTAGACAAGTATATCAGTCCAAGTGGGAGGTTTTTAGAAGGTGGTGCAGAACTAAGAAGGTTGTCCTACCTTCCACTACCTCTGTAGCGGGAATTGCGGATTTCCTTCTATTCCTGAGAGAAGAATCTCATCTAGCTGTATCCACAATAAAGGGATACAGAAGTATGCTTTCCGCAGTCTTCTGGAATAGAGGATTAGATCTGGCAGATAACAAGGATCTCCACGATCTCATAAGATCCTTTGAGACTACGAAAGTCCTAAGGAACCGGTCCGCCTAACTGGAACCTAGACGTGGTACTCAATTTCCTCATCCGAAAGGTTCGAACCTCCTCATCTGGCGTTGTTTCGAGACATCAACTAGGAAATGCCTATTCCTATTATCTTTAGCTACGGCAAAGAGAATTAGTGAATTACATGCTCTGGAGGATAAAGTAGGATTCAAGGGAGACTCAGCTATTTGCTCGTTTAAAACCCTGTTTTGTTCATGAAACTTACCTGTCAGATATATATATAGCTGTATTTTCTGAAGTCCGACAGAATTTAAAAAACTTCCGACACACGCAGTGGTCGGCCAGGTGGTTAGTACCCATTCCCGCCGCTGGGAGGCGGGTATCAGGAACCATTCCCATTTTCTATTCATAATTTTTCTGTCGCCGGTGCTGAAAACACCTGTTTTCAGTACCTCCGGCTTAGGATTTTGGAAACTTCATTGCCGCTAAGTATCCTAATTGTCTTTTAATTTATTTTTTACTTGGATTGTGGCTAGGCATACGCTATCTTAAATTGATTTGAATTTGATTCATTTTTGTTCGCATAAGATATCTGAATCTAGTTAGGCTAGTTTCAGAGGGTGTTGTCTGCAAAGATAGGGTGTGGCTACCGAAAGCTTTGGTAGATCCGCACTTGGTATGCACGAGGGGTATGGGTCTTGCTTCTTTCTTGAGATTTGTCATGTAAGGAGTGTGAGACTTTGTCTAATTCCGTAAGGAAGACGTATGATTTGTATGTACGCAATTAATCAGTAAACATGTCTAATTCCGTAAGGAAAAAGTATGATTGTAGTACGCAATTAATCAGTAAACATGTCTAATTCCGTAAGGAAAAAGTATGATTCGTATGTACGCAATTAATCAGTAGACTTTATTTTGCCTAACCCTATAGTATGGCCTACGGGTTATGAATATGTCTGCGAGAGGTGATCGCTCTCCTTCATTGTTGTGAAGAGTGCTACTTCTGTTATTGTTACTCCTAACCCTGTAATGTTGCCTTCGGGCCCTAAAACAGTGTCTGTAGAGGTTATTGCCCTTTCTCTTATACTCTTTCGATTCGTAACTTAGAATCGAAAGTGCTTGCTTTAGAGAGCAATAGTGAAGTGGCTAAGTGCAGTGACAGTGCCCCTTGTGTAGTGGAGGGTGCGTCAGATCGGCCTTATTTCGCCTCTAGGCCGGGACCTCTGCTTGACTCTCAGGACCCGGGGAGAGAGCATGTCGAAAGCCGAAGGAGGGTTACGAGGAACCCCCACCGATCTGGCGTGCCTTCGGCAGTTTCTGATGAAAATCCCCAGACTGCCAAAATGCGTGCACGTGCACGAATCCTGAAGGATTGCTTCTAGTCTTCCGAGGCGTCCTCCCCGCGCAAGGGTTGGAGCTCTCGGAAGGACTCGCGCCCTCTAAGAAGCTTTAGAGAAGAGGATGCTTCACGTCCTCTCTCTCGTCAGGAGGGAACGTCAGATCCGCCCCATAACGCCTCTAGGCCTGGACCTCTGTCGGACTCCCAGGACCAGGGAGAGGGCATGTCGAAAGCCGAAGGAGGGTTACGGGGAACCCACATCGATCTGGCGTCCCTTCGGTAGGACCTGTTGACGCTTCCCAGGCTGCGGAAGATGCACGAATCTCGAAGGATTGCTTCTCGTCCTCCGAGGCGTCCTCCCCATGCAGGGGTTGGAGCTCTTGGAAGGACTCGCGCCTCTAAATAGAAGCTTTATAGAAGAGGACGCTTCACGTCCCCTCTCTCTCGTTATGCGTTTCAGTGAGAAGTAAGAAGGCGGAACGTCGCCTGATCACGTGTACGTCTTTCCACCGAGAAATATGAAAAAGAAGGCAGTTTCTCTCGCGTTGTTTTGACGCCTGTCAGGAGCGTGACGCTTTTCTGCACGCTTCTTTTGACGCTCGGCTTGAACGGGACGCTCGGATGGACGCCAGGCTCGCGCCAGTGGACGCCGAACGCACGCCAGGACGCCGAGCGCGCGCCAGTGCACGCCAGGTTTGTCTTCTGGCTGAACGTTTCTGTTGAACTCTTCAAGCTCTTGTTTAAGATTTGAGCCTCAAGAATGTGAAGTAAGCAGTGCTTCTGAGGAAGCTTAAAGTGAACAGACAACTTCGTCTTCGAAACCCAGCAATACCTCGGGTTTCGTGAATTCAAGAGGTCTCTGTCAATATTATATTGCTTTTCGCAAAGGTGGATGGAGTTAAGGAAAGCTCAAGGGAAGATCTCGTTTTCTCTACCGCAGTCAAGACTTTGCGATAAGGCAGTTACGGGTTATGTAAAGGCTCGACGTCCTGCACGTCAGGACTCTCGGCAACGTTCAGTAGGATTCTTGCAAAGGCACTCATCAAAAGGACGCTCTTCAGGAAGCGCAAGACTTCCTTTGCCATACTGCCAATAAATTTTAAGCTTTAGCAGGCATTAGTTGTGATACGGGAGAGGAAGCTGGTTGGAGAGTTTCTTCCTCTTCCCAGGATAATTTTGCAAGCTTTTTAGCCCATCTGAAAGGGTTTTTCAGATGATAGATTTTGTTAGTTTCTAGTCGGGACTACGCTGCCGAATTGAACACAATCTTGGGGGCAAGAAGTACCACTCATCCTATCCTGTAAAAAATGGTTAGGAAGAGCTCTTAATTTAGTTGTTGAGTCGCCGACAACGGCGACTTCTTAACTCTTAAGCCTTAGTTAACACACCTTAACTTTGCCTAGGTTGGTCAGGTGGTGATATATATATTTATATATATATTTATTTTACTTCTTAGCCCTCATGGTATGGTCAATATGGTCTAGTCACATTGTGGTCACGCCCCCGTTGACAGATCATCTGGAGTGCACCAGCTTTATAGGTCTCTACCTCGCTGCCAACTCTAGTAAAGCAGAAGCAGACTTGGGTGACAGTAATCACGAAGTCAGCAATGCTAACAGGTGGAACCAAGATGTAAATCATCTGCATGCATTTGTTTCCCAAAATCCTTCTATTCTGTCCCTTCCCACCTCCAACGGTGGGATTCAGCTATATATATATCTGACAGGTAAGTTTCATGAACAAAATGATATTGTTATGATACAATAAAGTTTGTTCATACTTACCTGGCAGATATATATACTATAGCTGTATTTTCTGAAGTCCGACAGAATTTAAAAAACTTCTGACACACGCAGTGGTCGGCCAGGTGGTTAGTACCCATTCCCGCCGCTGGGAGGCGGGTATCAGGAACCATTCCCATTTTCTATTCATAATTTTTATTTCCACTGTCCCCTGAGGGGAGGTGGGTGGGTACTTGATTATATATATCTGCCAGGTAAGTATGAACAAACTTTATTGTATCATAACAATATCATTTTTAGCTAAAAACGAGAATCCCACGAATCCCTGGCCTAAGTCCTTCGAGGTTAAAGGCTTATCGAGTCTCATAGGCAGAGAAGCAGAGAGGTCTCTCTGTCCTGTAAGAGCTCTAAAATTCTACCTTCAGAGAAAACACCAGATGGGAGGCTCTAGACAAGGTCTTTGGTGTGCGGTAAAAGACCCCACAAGACTGATGTCCAAGAATGCTCTTGCATTCTTTGTGAGAAACGTCATTACAGACGCGCATAAGATCTGTCCTGACGAAGAGTTCCGACTGTTGAGAGTGAAAGCTCATGAAGTGAGAGCAGTAGCGACGTCTCTCTCGTTTCAAAAGAATATGTCACTTAAAAACATCATAGATACGACATTTTGAAGATGCAACTCAGTATTTGCATCTCATTACTTGAGAGACGTTCGTGTGACCTATGAGAAATGTTTTTCTCTGGGTCCTTTCGTATCGGCGGATACGATCCTGGATATGGGAGCCAACACCAATCCTTAAGTATATACTTACCTTCTTTTTAGATATGTTCTAGAGTCTCTTCTAACAAAAAGGACTTGGTGCCGCACGGGCGGCCATCTCTGTTGTTCAGTAAGAAACTCTTGTGATATCTGATTAGATGAGTATAAATTTTTTTTTTTGAAATTTATGTATGTGTGCTTATTGTGCTTTTTGAGTTATGGTTGTTGTGAAGAGTTCGGGGGATAACTCGGAACAATCTTTATTTCTAACGTGGTTAGGATCAGGTGGTCGGGATTGGTTGTATGCTCCTTCATAAGGTGTATTGTCATATAAGTGGATCAGCACCCATTGACAAAGTCCTTTCAGGCTCTGCCGAGTAAGCGGATAAGACCCCATCGGCAGACCCACAAGAACTCTTGGCCATAGATCATATATCTCACTAAAGTTTCTTGAGGTGATGCAGACTACTGGGCAAACACCCACGAAGTCTACCACCTATCAGGTAGGAACCAAGGTTTTATTTATACCTACAACATGTGTTGTTTACCTGTCTATTCCAGAATTAGCTGTCTCTTACCCTCCACCAAAGGGTGCCAATCAGCTAAGTATATATCTGACAGGTAAGTTGATTGTATGAAAATGATATTGTTATGATACAATAAAGTTTCATACATACTTACCTGGCAGATATATACTTAGCTAAGACTCCGTCGTCCCCGACAGAAATTCAAATTTCGCGCCACTCGCTACAGGTAGGTCAGGTGATCTACCAGCCTGCCTTGGGCGGCAGGACTAGGAACCATTCCCGTTTTCTATCATATTTTCTCTCTTCCACCTGTCTCCTGCGGGGAGGCTGGGTGGGCCATAATCGTATATATCTGCCAGGTAAGTATGTATGAAACTTTATTGTATCATAACAATATCATTTCCTCACCACTTTCAACTTTCCGTTTTTTCGTTTCACTTGGATCTTCCTGTGTGCTGACTACTTCTAATGGCCTCCTTAAAAAATAACTATCCAAGGAAGATTGCTTCAGCCTGCTTTTCACAATGTTCCTGAAACGACTCGGGCAAACGTCATCGAACTGCACAAGCATACGACCTGTGTAAGCCTTTTCGGGGGTGTGTCTTTTCTACAAATGATTGCACTTTATGAAAAGCAGCTAGAGCATCCTTAATTTCTGCCGTTGTCATAGGGTCCTTCTCCTCCTCCTCGCCGCTGCTAGAGAACTCTTCTTGAACAACATTATGTTGCATGGCCTCCAACTCCTTCAGGTCATCCGTCGTAAGCTCCTCTTGGTGCTCCTCTAGAAGGTCATTGATGTCGTCCTCGTCGACGACCAGCCCCATGGACTTGTTGAGTGCAATGATCTCGTCAAGATCTGGTTGCAAAACAGTTTCAGGATCATCAACCATTTCTGAATCTGCATCAGCTTCGCCCACATCGAATCCCTCGAAGTCATGGGCGAATACGGCATCAGGCCAGAGTTTCCTCCATGAAGAATTCAAGGTTTGCCTCAAAACCTCCTGCCAAGCTTGATCGATGAGTCGGATGCCTATCACGACATCGAAATGCTCCTTCCAAAATTCACGCAAGGTGAGGTTTGTGGTATCGGTGATGTCGAAACATTTCTTGAAAAGATGTTTCGTATACAGCTTCTGAAGTTCGATATCACTTGCTGGTCCATGGGCTGGAGGAGAGGGGTGGTGTTAGGTGGAAGATTAAGAACCTTGATGAAAGAATACTCCGCTAGGATATCTTCCTCGAGGCCAGGAGGGTGAGCAGGGGCATTGTCCAACAACAGCAGACATTTCAGAGGGAGGCGCTTCTCTTCCAAGAATTTCTTCAGTCAGGTCAAAACACAGATTTACCCACTCGGTGAACAAAAGTCTCGTTACCCAGGCTTTCGCATTAGCCCTCCACATCACTGGAAGCTTCTCCTTTAGCACTTGTGGGCCTTGAAGGCTCGAGGAGTCTCCGAATGATACACAAGTAGGGGCTTGACTTTACAATCCCCACTGGCGTAACAAAGTGCGAGCATAATTCTGTCTTTCATAGGCTTATGCCCGGGTAGCTTCTTCTCTTCCTCAGTGATGTACGTCCAACGAGGCATTTTTTCCAAAAAAGGCCAGTCTTGTCACAGTTGAAGGCTTGCTGAGAACTGTAGCCTTCGTTGATCGTCATCTCATCGAATGTCTTAGTAAAGGCTTGGGCCGCTTTCGTGTCCGAGCTGGCAGCCTCCCCATGCTGCACCACCGAATGGATGCCAGTCCGTATACGGAATTTATCAAACCACCCACGAGAAGCCTTGAAGTCTGGGGTTGGCATCGATGTCCCTTCTCCTCCGTCGTCTTCGGCCTGGGCAATCAGATCACCGAAAATAGCGCTGGCCTTCTGGCAGATTTCCGTCTCAGTTATCGTATCACCAGCGATTTCTTTGTCTTTAATCCATACAAGTAGCAGCCTCTCCATCTCATCATGCACGTGGCTCCTCTTGTTGGACAAAATAGTCACGCCCTTGGAAGGTGTAGCTACTTTGATGGCTTCCTTCTGCTTAAGGATGGTGCCTATCGTCGACGGATTTTGGCCGTATTCCTTAGCGATCATACTCAACCACATGCCAGCTTCATACTTTTTAATGATCTCCATCTTTGTCTCCAAAGGAAACATCCTCTTCTTTCTGTGAAGGTTGTAGCTTTTCTCATTTTTGAAATATTTGCATATAAAAAAAATAGTATATAAAAAAATTTGACATTCGGTCAACTTTAACTCGTCCGAAATGGTCGAAAACTTCAATTGTAAACTAAAACTCTTACAGTATAGTAATATTCAATATTTTATCTTCATTTTGAAACAAATTGGAAGTCTCCAGAACAATATTTAGATTTATGGTGAATTTTTGAAAAAAAAAAACATTTTTTTACGTCCGCTCGTTACGAATTCATGCATCATTTTGTGATTAATATTTACTCTGTGTTGCTTTGATTGTTTTACAATGTGTTATATACCAAAATGATTGCAATTTAGTGTACAATACAAAAAAAAAAAATTAACTCGTTAGCTTTAATCGTTTTGCTCACAGCTTGATATGAATACTATATATGAAATGTTGTTTTCACGCTATCATATATCGCATTATTTATATATGATAATGATATATTTTTTCATTTTTGATGGTTGCATACTAAACTTCAGGCAATGACAAAAAAGGAGCCAAAAATGAACTCTTAATCTTGAAAACTAAGCGCGCTGTGATTTTTTGACAAAAATATTTTTTCCGCTTCGGCGCTCACTCCGAGACCCCCTCGGCATACAGGAGACGATTTTTATTATACCCCTTCGGCGTAAGAGGGTTAATTGATGT